>NC_069504.1:548101852-548249352 GCF_027579735.1 Bombina bombina | reverse complement strand
GGGTTTTTTCAGGGATTGTTACCCACATGGCTAATATTATAACTCTTAGGAGTGTTTCTTTAGGCCTCACAGCACCAGAGTAAGGTGGGAGGGGCCTAATTTCGCGCCTTAGATGCGCAGTTAGATTGACTAGATCTTCAGGCTGTGTTCACATGGTGGCTCCTGCTACAGTTTGAGGACCCATAAGAAGCTTTTTCCCCATAAATCTGACTTCTAAGGGAAGGTAGGGCCACAGCAGAGCTTGTTTTAACCGGTCTGTTAGCTTACTATTGATCCGGTTTGGGCATTAAGGGGTTAATCGATTTTTTTGCTAGTTGTGCAATCTTACCAATGCTTTAGGTACATACTGTGAAAATTTCAGAAAGTTTGGTGCATTTTTCACTGTTTTGGAAAATTGTGTGCCTTTTTTATTTCTTAAAGGCACAGTAACGTTTTTTTGCAAAGTGTGTTTTTGCTTGATTAATGTGATTTCTAAGCCTGTTTGTCTTACTACTAGTCTGTTAAACATGTCTGTCACCAAGGAAAATCCTTGTTCAATGTGTTTAGAAGCCATGGTGGAACCCCCTCTCAAAATGTGTCCCACGTGTACTGATATGTCTATACATTTTAAAGACCATATTGTTGCACTTAAAAATGTGGCCCAAGGGGGCGGAGCCAGCAGCATAACTAGCAAGACGTGTAGTGACTGAGCTCTCCTTGCAAAAGCGGTATTTTAGCCTTTTTTAGCTAGATACACCTAGCGAATTTGCTCACAAACCACCTGGGGCAACTAGTGACACTACCCGGAGCAGATCCCTGTCCGATTTTTCAGTCAATTTTGACCGCAAAATTAGACTGCCCAGAAGAACCGGACCGCTTCCCAGGAAAGACCGCGGCTGCGGCCTACACCGGCACTCGATACCAGGCCTGAAGAAATAAAAGTGTACCTGGTGGCAACAATACACCTTGTAGACTTACCGGACCTACAATAACCCTAGGAGAGAGGGGAAGTACCGACTGGATTCTGCTTTTTTCCACTTTGGCAGATGTGGTGACCCCCGCAGCATCCCACGTGGCGGCCTGTAAGTAGTGAGTTCCTTGCGGCTCCTATAAGAGACACATAGACTGTGACTATTGTATCCAAATCGCTATGTATATTACCCCCCTCTAAGATACAGTCCACAGGCAATTGCTCACACAGACTTTTTCACAGCGGCCTTTTAACACTGTCACGGCCCTATATACCCTGGACACCTCTGAAGTTCGCTGCAGCTCACTTCTCCCTCATGCTTACTTGCAGCCCCTCAGAAGCCCGCACTAACAGAATTCTCAGTACCTACTGACCACAATAAGGGCCCGGCACTACTCACTATCCTTATTATAACTGCTCTTCACTAGTCCCCCCCCCCACCCTTTCCTGCAGGAGCGGGGTACCAGTGGGTCATACCCCCCAACCTTTTACCGACTTCGCTGATAGGAGGCATATCCCCGGGGGGGAGACAGTGCTTGCAGAAGGCTTAACTCTGTTAATTGCTTTTTCCTCATCCTGAAACTGCTTGAAACAAAGGAGGCTCTCACTATAGGCCGCCACTGGGCGAAGTACAACCATATGCCGGTTCTAATCTTAAACTAGTCGATCCACATGGCTCACAACATGCACTAGGAGACAGGGGTCCTTAGGGCCGAGGCATAAAATGGAACATAAAGGAATATGATCTAAGAAACTAAGAGATCTCTACCCAATCATATCATTTCATATTGGAGTACTTCTACTGAACCCCCACTTCCTTTATCATGCCACAAGGGTCTAGAAGAAAAACCGCTAATCCCTCAGAGTATAGGAAATCGGTGGTAGACCACTTTAAAGTCAAACCTACTCTGGGAAAGCCTGCAACCGATCCTGACACTCCACAGCAATTGCTAGGAAACGGCTGTGATATGGCCGAAGCTGCTAACATTGAGAGCAGTATCCCTGACTCTGTAGCCTCAGATATTGTCACTACCCTTACTCAGAGGATGAATTCTCTCCAAGATTCCCTTACAAAAGCTATTAAGAGCTCCACGGCAGACCTCAGGCGAGATATTGGCGTTATTTAGTGAACGCATTGATGTCCTGGAAAAAAAACAAGAGGACTTAACAGTTGAACAGGGAAACTTGGCTAATCACTCTCAAGTTCTAGTGGACATGCTAGACACAGTTGAAGCTAAGATGGCGGATATGGAAGACCGCTCCCGCAGAAACAACTTAAGATTTAGAGGTGTACCTGAAGAGATTACCCCAACTGATCTTGGCAAATACCTTCTTGAACTGTGTGAAATACTCCATCCTCCAGGTTTCCCCAACGAGACCCTGATAGACAGAGCGCACAGACTCCCCAGGGGGAGGAATGTCTCAGCAGAGAAACCAAGGGATGTGATAGCCAGATTCCACTACTTCACATACAAAGAACAAATTCTTAGAGCCATGTTTCTTCGCCCCACTCTACCAGCCAAATTTGCCTCTATACAAATATTTCCAGATCTGTCTCAATTTACGATGCAAAAGAGAGGCACATTCCGTGAAGTGACAAAGACATTGAGACAGATGGGAATTAAATATAGGTGGGGATACCCTACTAAACTTCTGATTCAAAAAGATGGAAGATTCTACACAGCGGATACCCCAGACAAAGGCCTCTTCCTTCTCAAGGGATGGACCAAGTTCCCCAACCAATTTGGAGAAAATAGCTCCCTTATCCCTCAGGATATGGAACTCAACACTACCCCCTCCTCTATCCTAAGACCATCTGCATTTGAATGGAGGCCCCTTGCTCAGAGAAGTACCCCTTCTAAAAGACAGAACTTAGCACCTCAGCAACTATCATCAGATAGGGTAGAAGAATCCTCAGGAGATGAAGACTGATAAGTATATCCTTTGCTACTAAATGTTTTTTGTTATATTGTTTTGCAGGGGGGATGTTTTATTTGCTCCCTAGTTATGCAACTGTTATGAAAGGGGGAATGTTAAACTACAGGACTAGAGACATTGGATCCTGATTGAAGATAAGTTTCATGGGCACATACATATTATAAGAGACTTCCTACCTCAGGAACCGTGCTCCTGACTCAGCTTTAACTGTGAAAATATCTGAGTACTACATACCTTTCTTGCAATGCTTAGATTTCCTATTGCTGATAATGTAAATGCTAGAATTCTTTTCATTGTTTGCAGTGTCTACAGTCCTTATGTGTTACTCTTGATATTGATTGCATGTACTGTCATAAGAGACTTTCTGCCTCAGGACTCATCCTCCTGCTTTGGCATTGACTGTGAAAATGTCAGAGTAATACATACCTTTCTTGCAATGCTCAGGTTTATTCTTTATCTGTGTTTACAGTTTTCATGTGTTACTCTTGATATTGATTACATGTACTGTCATAAGAGACCTTCTGCCTCAGGATTCATCCTCCTGGTCTGGCTTCGACTGTGAAAATGTCAGAGTAATACATACCTTTCTAGCAATGCTTAGGTTTATTTCTTATCATCTCTGTTACTTGTTGCAAATTTCAATGAATCCTATATGGAAGGTATATATGGGGATCCGCTGCAAAGATATGGACGCGCAATAAGAGACTATCCCATTTTGCCCTATTGCTGATAACGAAAATGCTTGAATTTTTTCTTTCTCTTGCAATGTTTACAGTTATTCTGTGCTACTCTTGACACTGATTATATGCACTGTTTATCATAACTCACAAGCCCTATGTTTATTATATGTTACATTTGTCTAGAGATTTGAGACAGGTAATTCCTAACCAACCTAATAGTCTCTACAAGAGATAAAATATTACTATCTCTGTTCCAAAGTACGTATCATTTCCCAGGACCTTAACTCCCGCACCCTATTCCCTAGACACCCATACTTGCTTTAATAGCTCTCAGCCCATAGTACCCTACAATTATATTCAAACCTAGCATACACCCACTAGGTACTAATAGAGACACATAAGCCGTTGAATATGCGAATGGGTATGTTAAGATGGATGTGATAGGAAGGATATGTTTCATCACATGACTAGAGCCTGTTAGCCTCAGTCGGAGAGTCTCGTTTGATAAGGCATAACTTATTGAGTCCTAAAGTAAATGCTATAAGACAAGTCCTAAGCATATCTGACAAAAAGGCTTTACTAGATCCCCTCTAGTTCTCTATTGCCTATATGAGTTAATTATTAATTAAGATATATTAGTTTTGCACCTGTGAGTATAGATTAGCCTAAATATCAATAGATAAGCCACATAAGAGATGCGAGATCAGAACAGAAACACCTGACCTTGGCAATTAAGATGCCATTATGCACTTAAATGTAGTTTCGCAGGTTTTGGTTATACAGAGTGAAGCTACTATGACCCATACCAGATGTTAGATCAGAACAGAAACACCTAACCTAGGCAACAAAGATACCATTATGTGCTAAAATATAGTTGGTAGGTTCTAATTACACAGACTGAAGCTATTATGATTACTGTGATCCTTCACCATTTTCTCTCGCATTTATGATTGAAAGATATTGTTTTGATCAGATAAAGTTTTTACATGACCTTCAGGACAGCACACTGAATCATTAATATCTCATTTTTCTCTCCTTGACATCTGCACTTTTAATCATTTACGGTTAAACCCTATACAGGAACACCTTTTTCTTCTTTCCTCATGACCTATAGAATGATACTAATTTATACAGTTACACCTCGATAAATATACATAGAATTGACCCTGCTTATCAGGGAAGCGATGCACATTACTGTTTCTCTTTCCCCCTCCCCCCCCCCCCCCCTGCTTACAGACTTTGCCTCGGCCCGAACCCCATCTCCTCTCTCCTCTCCCCGATTTTCAGTTTTTCTTTCTCTTTTTTCTTACTCTTTTGGACATTGGTTAATGCAGTCGTAGGACTGTATCTCTCCACCCCCCCCAAGGGTAACACCATAGCTTACCGAAAGTAAGCACAAGAACACAGATTCAATCGCACTCACTAAGTGACCTACTTTTCATATTTTCATAACTTATAAACAGACGATAACCACCAGCCCACACTCATTACTGCTCTCAGACTACTAACAACGGCTATTTAACTTCCCTTCTTCCTCCTTCCTCACCCTTTAGATCCCCCCCCCCTTTTTTTTTTTTTTTTTTTTTTCTTTCGCGATGAACCCTGGTCTTAAATTTGTCTCCCTCAACACGAAGGGACTTAACTCGCCAGAGAAGCGAAGTATGGTACAAACTTACTTAAGGAAGCTCCAGTGTGATGTCTCCTTCCTTCAGGAGACGCATTGGTCTTCAACTAATACTCCAATATTGAAATCTAGACACTTTCCGGTGGTCCTTAATTCGACCTACCATGAAAAAACCAGAGGTGTCTCAATTTGCATCAGTGCAAGAGTTGCATTTCAACCACAACATATAGAAATGGATCCAGAAGGGAGGTTTCTTTTGGTGGTTTGCAAACTGAATTCACACCTCTTCACTCTAGTAAACTTGTATGCCCCTAACCAAGGTCAGATAACCTTCCTCCGCACAATGCTGCATCTTATCGATGGCCTGAAGCAAGGCACATTAATTCTAGGAGGAGATTTTAATCTAGTCTGGGACCCCCATACGGACAAAAAACTCCCGAAAGATAGAGTTTTAGACAACTACTCTAGATCTACAGCTCCTAAATTTTAAAACCTGATATACCAGTCTGAGCTCTATGATGTGTGGAGGGCATGTCACCCTGACTCACGAGATTACACATATTTTTCTCCCCCTCACCGATCATACTCGAGATTGGACTACTTCTTTGTCGACTCCTGGTCTATGAACAACATCACAAACTCTAGCATATGCAGCTGTCCATGGTCAGATCATGACGCTGTTACAATGTCTATTGACATTGAGAGATCCGCACTGGCTAGACCGTCATGGAGGCTCCCGAGGTTTCTCTGGGAGGACATCTCTTTTGTCACAGAATTGGTCGACAAGGTCGAGGAATTTTTAGACACTAACAGACCCAACCAGACTTCGCACCAAATCAGGTGGGCAGCATTAAAGGCGTACATCAGGGGATTCTGTATTGCAAAGGCATCGAATATCAAAAAAAAATGGGGGGCCCCGCTAGGCAAGCTCACTTGCGACCTACGGGCGAAAGAAAGGCAAAACAAACTAATGCCTACAGCTAGCCTATCCACTGAGATTTTGAATTTGAAATCACAGATTAAAAACCTGGAAGTGGAAAAATTTAAGCGAGCCCTTTTGAGATTCAAAATGATTATGTACTCAAAAAGCAACAAAGCAGGCTCGATGCTTGCAAATAAACTGAAGCAGAAACTAGCTAGCTCCCGAATACCATACCTCGTCCTTGAAGGTCAAAAAGTACATGCTCCTGAAGACATAGGAAAGGCTTTTGCCGACTTTTATGAACGCCTGTACAACATCAACTCTCGTGAGACACCCAGAGTGATGTCTCCTCCGGATATCTCCTCCTTCTTACAGAGACTAGGCCTACCCAAACTCTCAGAGGAAGACAAGGTTAAGCTAACTGAACCTATTACTGAAATGGAACTCGGAATAGCAATTAAACAGTTGAAGACTGATAAAGCCCCGGGCCCGGATGGGTTTCCGGGGCAATTGTACAAAAAATTACAAACGCAACTCAAACCTGTACTCTGTCAAGCGTACAACGAAATCAGATCTGAAGGACAGATACTACAAGAATATCTTGAAGCAACTATAGTTGCGATCCCAAAGCCGGGTAAAGACCCGACCCTTTGCGGCAATTTCCGTCCCATTTCACTTATTAATGTAGACACAAAATTATATTCTAAAATTCTCGCGGAAAGGCTGTCTCCCCTGCTGCCGGGATTAATCAACACAGACCAGGTCGGATTCGTGAACGGCCGGCAGGGCCCGGACAATACGAGACGACTGATTTCCATCTTTTCCGAGGCGAAGAGACGAGCTGTCCCCCTTCTGGCCCTGTCACTAGACGCTGAAAAAGCGTTTGACAGGGTCAGATGGGAGTATATGTGGAGAGTCTTGGACACGTTTGACTTCCCACCCGAAGCCATAACCATGATCAAAGTCTTGTACTCTAATCCAAGTGCCAGAGTAAGAGGGTTGGGCTTCTGCTCTCCTCCCTTCAATATTTCCAATGGTACCAGGCAAGGCTGTCCACTATCCCCCTTGCTATTCGCCCTGGTCATGGAACCATTGGCAGAACTGATTCGGATGTCGCCTGTCATTGAGGGATTACCAGTAAGCACCAGTCAGGAAAAGATTGCTCTGTATGCGGACGACGTTACTCTCTTTCTCACAAACCCCCAAAGTTCAGTCCCGGCAGTTTTCACTGCCCTAGAACAGTTTAGCCTTCTGAGCTATTACAAAATAAACGTCTCAAAAACAGAGGCATACAGTATTAACTTGCCCGAAGACCAACTCCTGAGCCTACGTGAAACGTATGACTTTCACTGGTCTACAACGTCCCTCAAACATCTAGGTGTTCACTTAAGTGCAGACCTAGACGTCATCCTCTCTTTAAACTTTGACGCCCTCATCATTGAGTTGCGATCCTTAACACACAGATGGGATTTCAGAGAAATCTCTTGGATGGGCCGCATCGCCACGGTGAAAATGTCACTGCTTCCTAAAGCGCTGTACCTATTCCGATGTCTCCCATTGAACATCCCGCATGGCACATTACAACAAATTCACCGAATTTTCTCTAAGTATGTATGGGGGAAAAAGATGCCTAGGATTGGCTACAAAACCATGCAGAGAGAGTTCTCCAAAGGTGGAGTAGCTTTTCCAAATATATTCCTTTACTATGAAGCCGCTAGACTATCACAGATCACAGCTTGGGGCCCGACTAGAGAGGAACCGAAATGGTTCAAAATAGAGGAACTACACCTACCTGAAGGCCTAGACTTACCAAGTATTCTCTGGGTTCATGAACACAAGCAGCTGGTAGATAGAGTTCCTAACCCCATAGTACAACAAAATATCAAAATGTGGCATGTACTTAGACATCATAAGGAGATTGCCCCACATCCCTCACCGATTCACCAGATAAGGGGTCTTCTCTGGGACCTACCGAATATCCATCTTGAGTTTTGGATACAACACAACATAGACATGGTGGAACATCTGTTTTCAAACGGTAAACTTATGACAGTCCATCAAGTACTCGACTTACTAAGCGGTTCTCCCTTATGGCTCTACTTTGAATGCTGTAGGGTACTCAGCTTACTTCGCTCCTGGAAATTTGGCACTCAGACTCTCAGACCCCATTCTAAATGGGAAGAAAGATGGCTGCTTGAGATGGGGACGTGGAAACCCCTCACATTCCACTACAAAGCCATGCTACAAGATCACTCAGAAGGCCTCCCAAGCCAAATCAAAATGTGGTGCAAGGAGTTGGCTTTAATCATATCAGATATAGAGCTGAAAGCAGCGATTGAATTGACAAAAAAAACGATCCATTGTATAACGATCTTCGAAAGTTATATGAAACTAATGCTACAATGGTACAGAGTGCCCACCAAACTGTCGAGAATGTTTCCTAATGTATCTCCCGATTGCTGGAGATCGTGCGGAAGGGTAGGCTCCAATTCCCATATATGGTGGTCATGTCCTAAAATAAAGGACCTATGGAAAGATGTTGAGACACTCTTGCATTCTATGAATCTGACTATACAGCTAACGCCAAGGGTGGCACTCTTCCACATCATGGATAATACTCTCCCCAAATGTAGCAAGCAACTGGTGATCTATGTGATGGCGGCCACCAAACTTTGCATTGCTAGAGCCTGGAAACAGGTTACCTCACCCACGATTTCGGAAGTCTGTGAGGTAATACAATACTTAGCCAACATGGAAAAATTTGCATATAGCTCGTTAGAGCGAATGGAAGTTTACTGGGCAATTTGGGGTGACTGGATTCAGATCCAGTAGACCCATACGGACTCCCGTACCGCTTTTCCTCTCCCTAGGCAGTTGGGACAGGAGATACCGCGCACAAGTAGTTTTACCCCCTTTTTTTTTTTTTTTTTTTTTTTTTTCTTCTTTTTTCTTTCTTTTCTCCCCTTTCTCCCCCACTCACTCTCTTCATGTCTCCATCTCCACTACCGCGTTCTTTACCCTAACCCCTTCCCCTTTCCTCACCCCTTCTCACCTGAACTTCCCCTCCCCCTCCCATGTGATGACTCCCTCCCTACTAACCCTATAACCTACCCCTTACTCCCAATGCCACTGAATGACCATGTTAAAATACAGACCGACAAAGTAATTGAGAAACGTGGTTACAACTGTCACTTCAACCCTATCACTACGACTCTGGAGTTATACTCCGCTATCCGTGACTTCTAGATACATAGTAGACTCCCCGCATTGACTGAATAGATGCACAAATATTGCTTACAATATATATAGATGTATATAACTCTGCAATACGCCTAATTGTTATATGTTAATGCTATGTAATTGTTTTGATGTACTTGTGGAAAGTAATTTTTTTCTTTGGTTATCTAACTGTATGTACCTTTTGTTCTTAATAAAGAAAAAATTTAAAACTTAAAAAAAAAAAAAAAAAAAAAAAAAAAAAAAAATGTGGCCCAAGATGATTCTCAGACAGAAGGTAATGAGGTTAGTCCGTTGACCTTTCCCCAAGTGTCACAACCAGTTACGCCCGCTCAAGCGACGCCTAGCACCTCTAGCGCGTCTAACTCTTTTACCTTACAAGATTTGGCGGCAGTTATGGATAATACCCTCTCAGTATTTTTATCTAAGCTGCCCGTGTTACCTGCAAAGCGTGATAGCTCTGTTTTAAGAACAGATTATGAGCATTCTGACGCTTTAGTAGCCGTATCCGATATACACTCACAACGCTCTGAAATGGGGGCGAGGGATGTGCTGTCTGAGGGAGAAATTTCCGATTCGGGAAAGGTTGCTCCTCAGACAGACTCGGATACGTTGGCTTTTAAATTTAAACTAGAACACCTCCGCTTATTACTCAGGGAGGTATTAGTTACTCTGGATGACTGTGACCCTTTGGTGGTTCCAGAGAAATTGTGTAAAATGGACAAGTACCTAGAAGTTCCTGTTTACACTGATGTGTTCCCGGTCCCTAAGAGGATTGCGGATATAGTAACTAGGGAGTGGGATAGACCAGGTATTCCGTTTGTTCCCCCTCCTGTTTTTAAGAAAATGTTCCCCATATCTGACACCACGCGAGACTCGTGGCAGACGGTCCCTAAGGTGGAGGGGGCTGTTTCTTCACTTGCTAAACGCACAACCATACCAATTGAGGACAGTTGTGCTTTTAAAGACCCTATGGATAAAAAGTTAGAGGGTTTACTTACTCATCAAGGTTTTCTTCTCCAACCTATAGCGTGCATTGTTCCTGTAACTACTGCAGCTGCTTTCTGGTTCGAGGCGCTGGAAGATGCGCTCCAGACGGAGACCTCATATGAGGATATTATGGACAGAATTAAGGCTCTTAAGCTGGCTAATTCTTTTATCACAGATGCCGCTTTCCAACTAGCTAAGTTAGCGACAAAGAATTCAGGTTTCGCCATTCTGGCGCGCAGGGCGCTATGGCTCAAGTCCTGGTCGGCCGATGTGCCGTCAAAATCCAAACTGCTGAACATCCCTTTCAAAGGAAAGACCCTTTTCGGGCCTGAATTGAAAGAGATTATCTCAGAAATCACTGGGGGAAAAGGCCATGCTCTCCCTCAGGACAAGTCCTTTAAGACAAAGAACAAACAAAATAATTTTCGTTCCTTTCGAAATTTCAGGAACAGTCTCGCTTCATCCTCCCCTGCTACAACGCAAGAGAGTAACACTTCACAACCCAGGGCAGCCTGGAAACCTTACCAGGGCTGGAACAAGGGTAAACAGGCCAAGAAGCCTGCAGCTGCCTCCAAGACAGCATGAAGGGGTAGCCCCCGATCCGGGACCGGATCTAGTAGGGGGCAGACTCTCTTCGCTCAGGCCTGGGCAAGAGACGTACATGATCCCTGGGCCTTAGAGATTGTATCCCAGTGATATCTTCTAGAATTCAAGGACTCCCCTCCAAGGGGAAGGTTCCATATTTCTCATCTGTCTACAGACACGACAAAGAAAGAGGCGTTCTTACGCTGTGTAGAAGACCTACTTACAATGGGAGTGATCCACCCAGTTCCAATTGCGGAACAAGGGCTGGGGTTTTACTCAAACCTGTTTGTGGTTCCCAAAATAGAAGGAACTTTCAGACCAATCCTGGATTTCAAAATTCTAAACAAATTCCTCAGAGTCCCATCATTCAAGATGGAGACCATTCGGACAATCTTACCAATGATCCAGGAGGGTCAATATATGACTACCGTGGATCTAAAGGATGCGTATCTACACATTCCTATCCACAAAGATCATGACCAGTTTCTCAGGTTTGCCTTTCTGGACAAGCATTTTCAGTTTGTGGCTCTCCCTTTCGGGTTGGCCACTGCTCCCAGAATTTTCACAAAGGTGCTAGGGTCCCTCCTGGCGGTGCTAAGACCGCGGGGCATAGCAGTGGCGCCCTATCTAGACGACATCTTAATTCAGGCGTCAACTTTCCAAAGAGCCAAGTCTCACACGGAAATCGTAGTGGCCTTTCTGAGGTCTCACGGGTGGAAGGTGAACATCAAAAATAGTTCTCTCTCCCCCCTCACAAGAGTTCCCTTCCTAGGAACACTAATAGACTCGGTAGAAATGAAAATATTTCTGACGGAGGTCAGAAAGTTAAAACTCTTATCTACTTGCCGAGCTCTTCATTCCATTCCTCGGCCGTCTGTAGCTCAGTGCATCGAGACAATCGGACTAATGGTAGCGGCAATGGACATAGTCCCTTTTGCACGGATACACCTCAGACCACTGCAACTATGCATGCTCAAACAGTGGAATGGGGATTATGCAGATTTGTCTCCTCAAATACAGTTGGACCAGGGGACCAGAGATTCTCTTCTCTGGTGGTTGTCTCAGGATCACCTGTCTCAGGGAATGTGTTTCCGCAGACCAGAGTGGATCATTGTAACGACTGACGCCAGTCTGTTGGGCTGGGGTGCTGTCTGGGACTCCCTGAAAGCTCAGGGCTTATGGTCTCGGGAAGAAGCTCTTCTCCCGATAAACATTCTGGAACTGAGGGCAATATTCAACGCTCTTCAGGCATGGCCTCAGCTAGCTGCGACCAAATTCATCAGATTTCAGTCGGACAACATCACGACTGTAGCTTACATCAACCATCAAGGGGGAACAAGGAGTCCCCTAGCAATGATGGAAGTAACCAAAATAATCAGGTGGGCGGAGGATCACTCTTGCCACCTCTCAGCAATTCACATCCCAGGAGTAAACAACTGGGAAGCGGATTTTCTAAGTCGTCAGACTTTTCATCCGGGGGAGTGGGAACTCCACCCGGAGGTATTTGCCCAGCTGACTCAGCTATGGGGCACTCCAGAATTGGATCTGATGGCGTCCCGTCAGAATGCCAAACTTCCTTTTTACGGGTCCAGGTCCCGGGATCCCCAGGCGGTGTTGATAGATGCTCTAGCAGCGCCTTGGTCCTTCAATCTGGCCTATGTGTTTCCACCGTTTCCTCTCCTTCCTCGTCTGGTTGCCAGAATCAAGCAGGGTGTAATATACCTTTAAGGACTGATCCCTCCTACCAACAGCCAAACCCTATTTAAACCTCACATTGCCATATTCAAACTGCCTGTTAATTGATGTACTTTGTTTAAGCCTGCTCTGTTAAGAGTTTAGCTTTATATTCATAGTTCTAAAGACCAGGTCTCTGTTTATTTATCCTTTGAATTATTCAGCTTGTTATAACCTTTACTAGGTTATACTCCTAGTGGTTTATTCAATTCAAACCTTTATCACATTCAGCTATTCAGTATTTTTTGCAGCCGCAATATTTAGCTCTGTGTAAGATTCCAGCATCAGCTGTGTATCGGATCATCCTTACCGCAACCGGAAGTAAGTCACACTCTCACCGGCTTCTCACTTCTCCACACGCTGTGGGACAAACAAACCTCCGGATCTTTTCTCATCAGGTATATTCCTCCCAAGACAAAGGTACTGTGATCGCTTACTTAGAGACTGAAGTGGTAATATTATATGCCGATAAATCCTCTAAGAACTCGTAAGCACTATTCGTACAAACCTGTGACTGAACAACCAGTTATTCATATATGCTTCCAAAAGGATGTGAATGAATGTGTGGGACTTGTAAATATTTTATTCCAGTGAGAGTGTGTGAAGTTTGTTTGCGATACTATTGAAACACCTGGTACAACTTGTTGAAGTGATTATTCCTGCTGAACATTATACCTCTAACCAAGTCATTAAGCCGAAACTTGAGACAGCTATTCTAACACTGCTCATAGGAAACCTGTGTTATAATAAACACACGTTGTTTCTTTTCCAGTGTCATTCATTACTGTATTTGTTACTAATTAGCTCACAGTTTATGATCTTAGTAAATATAACCATTTTGCTGAGACTTAAAACACAAGAGCAACAAAACCAATTTTATATTGGTCAGGAGTATTACAGTATTAACAGGCCCAAATATCTGTTTGTTTACTCTTTAAGCCATGGAACCACAAGAGATTCAGAATGAATTCTCTAACATACATCAAAAGTTGGATTACCTTGCACGTGGCTTAACAGAGGTGCAAGCAGAGAATACAGCTTTAAAAGCCTTACTAAAGGAATGTTTAACCCCTAAGGAGCAGGCTACTCCTGAACCTCAAATTCAGCCTCCTACTCCTTTTTCTGGTAAACGATCAGTTTTCAGAGATTTCAAAAATGCATGCAATTTGTTATTTACTTTGAGACCTAGGACTTACCATAGTGAGAGAATAAAAGTTTGCACTACTATATCTTACTTACTAGGGGAACCTAGAACATGGGCCAATAGGCTGTATGAAACAAACGATCCTGTAATGGATTCATTGCAGGATTTTTTCTCTGCTATGTCTATCCTATATGAGGACACTAACACACAGATTAACGCAGAGACCAAACTGCGAGCTCTTAAACAGGGCAAAAGAACCGTAGAAGAGTTTATCACTGACTTTCAGATGTGGGCTTCAGACTCCAAATGGAATGAGGTCAGCCTCAGAAATCAGTTCAGGCTGGGATTATCTGAGAGCTTAAAAGATGAGCTCTCACGAATAGAAATGCCTGAGACATTATCAGCTCTCATAAAAATCTGCATTACTCTGGACAGACGTCTAAGAGAGCGCAAGGTAGAAAAATCAGTTTATGAGACACTTTCTAGACGCACTTATCCCTCACTTACATCACAAGAAAAGACTTTATCTGACCCTATACCTATGGAAATAGGAACTATAAGGGGTCCACTTACCTCAGAAGAAAAGATAAGACGAAGATTGGCAAATCTCTGTTTATATTGTGCACATAAGGAGCACTCTGTTAGTGAATGTCCATTACTATCAAAACAAAGAAAGGGTAAGACAGAATCTATAAAACAAATATATAACACCTCTAAGACACAACATCTAACTATTCCCCTTTCCTTACAGTGGGATCAAGACAACCTACAGACTGAAGGACTAATAGATTCTGGGGCGACTGGAAATTATATTGACACTGATTATGTAAAAAAGAATAAAATACCCACTGTGTGCAAAACAAACCCAGTTTTTGTGAAGTTAATTGATGGTACATTCATTCAGAATGGACCAATCACTCATCACACCATACCACTTTTAATAACCACATCCAAGGCACACACTGAATATGTAACTTTTGATATTATACCTATAGCACAGCACTCAGTCATCTTAGGTTATACATGGTTAGTTATTCATAATCCTGAAATAGATTGGACACAAAACACAGTAAACCTAAACTCAATCTATTGTACTAAGACTTGTTATCCTCACTGTTCTATAGCTACTATGGAGCAGGGTATTCCATGTGTATATCAGGATCTGGCAGACGTATTCGATTTGAAAGAAGCTGAAAATTTGCCTCCACATAGAGCATTTGACTGCCCCATTGACATTATTCCAGGATCACAAATACCTCATGGCAAAATTTATCCAATGAACCAAAATGAGCTCCAACATTTACGTACCTACTTGGATGATAATCTGAGAAAGGGTTTCATTACTCATTCAACCTCTCCAGCAGCGGCTGGGATATTCTTTGTAAAAAACAAAGATGGAACTTTACGTCCAATTATCGACTACAGAGCTCTAAATAAGATCACAGTAAAGAACCGATATCCACTCCCTTTAATCCCTGAGTTACTAGAAAGACTTACTGGGGCCACTGTATTTTCAAAACTGGATTTAAAAGGAGCTTATAATCTAATCCGTATCAAGAAGGGTGATGAGTGGAAGACTGCTTTCCGCACCAGATACGGATTGTTCCAATATAACGTTATGCCCTTCGGATTATGCAATGCTCCGGCAACCTTCCAGCATTTCATAAATGAGATATTCCACGATCTCACAGATGTTTGCGTCATAATCTATTTGGATGATATCTTAATATATTCAAAAAATATGGCTGAACATGAGAAACACGTTCGTTGGGTTTTAACTAGACTTAGACAAAATAAGTTATACGCTAAGTTAGAAAAATGTATCTTTCATACATCAGAAATAAAATTCCTGGGTTATATTCTAAAACCCAACAAGATTGAGATGGATCAACAAAAGATTCAGGCTATTATAGAATGGCCAAAACCCACTACCACACGCTCACTCCAGAGGTTTCTGGGGTTTGCAAATTTTTACAGGAAATTTATCAAAGGGTTTTCCTCAGTTGTAAAACCACTATCTCAACTAACTAGTAGCAATCATAAATTCTGTTGGACAAAAGAGTCCCAAGAAGCTTTTACTAAGCTAAAAGAGCTTTTCACCTCAGCACCAGTTTTAACTTTACCAGACTACAATCAAGCATTCATATTGGAAGTAGATGCTTCCAATTCTGGAATTGGAGCAGTATTATCACAACAGAACAGGGACACCAAACTGATTCATCCCATTGCTTTCTATTCAAAGACTTTCTTACCAGCAGAAAGTAATTATTCTATTGGTGACAAAGAGTTACTAGCTATAAAACGTTCACTAGAATATTGGCGACACCTTTTAGAAGGAACTAAAGAACCCTTTCTGATTTATACCGATCATAAGAACCTAGAATACTTAAGGACTAACAAGACACTTTCTTCCCGTCAAGTAAGATGGGCACTTTTTATGGATCGGTTCAATTTTTTAATAACATACCGACCAGGAAGTGCAAATGCGAAAGCTGACGCTTTATCAAGACAGTTTGATTCCAGTTTGCCACAACACATCTCAACACCAATTATACCAGAAGAAAAATTTTTGGGAGCACTCACTGGTTTAGAGACTGAAATATTATCAGCTCTGAAAGATGAGACTTCAATACCACCAGAGTGCGTTAAGGATTCAACTACAGGATTATTTTACCATAATGGAAGATTATTCATTCCTGAGTCTCAACGACAACTCATATTGAACAATACCCATGACAATGTATTATCTGGACATACAGGAATCCAAAAGACCATTGAGTTAACTAAAAGGAACTTTTGGTGGCCTCATATGGAAAAGACTATTTCTGACTACGTCATAGGCTGTGATGTCTGTGCCAGAAACAAGGCTGAGCATAGAAAACCTATAGGTTACCTGACGTCACTGCCGATTCCTGATAGACCATGGAGTACCATATCCATGGACTTCATTGTTGATTTACCAGATTCACAACATTATAATACAATATTTGTTGTAGTGGATCAATTAACCAAATTAGCTCACTTCACACCTTTAAAGGCTCTTCCTAGTGCCTTTATAACAGCAAAAGCATTCATTAGAGCTATTGTTCGCCTACATGGTTTACCATCCACCATTATAACTGACAGGGGTACTCAATTCACCTCCGCTTTCTGGAGATCACTCTGTAAGTCACTCAAGATTGACACACGATACTCCACAGCATTCCACCCACAAACCAATGGGTTAACCGAACGATTAAATCAAACATTAGAACAGTACCTCAGGTGTTATATTACGCATTTACAAGATGATTGGGTAACATACCTCCCTTTGGCAGAATTTTCATACAATAACTCTATTTCCTCTTCAACAAAGATGTCCCCATTTTTTGCCACATATGGTTATCACCCCACATCAATCACTCTTTCAAATACTCCAGTCAATTCTCCAGGTGCTACAACTTATCTCAATACCTTACAAGATCGATTAGAACAAATAAAGGCACACCTCGTTCAAGCTAAAGACAGACAAAAACATTATTATGACCAAAGACACAGAC
Organism: Bombina bombina; assembly: GCF_027579735.1. Classification (NCBI taxonomy): domain Eukaryota; kingdom Metazoa; phylum Chordata; class Amphibia; order Anura; family Bombinatoridae; genus Bombina; species Bombina bombina. The sequence continues at coordinate 548,232,010 of NC_069504.1, read as the reverse complement.
CCTCACCAGACTATAAGTTAGGTGATCAGGTACTTCTTTCTACTAAATATCTAAGGTTACAGATACCAAGTAAAAAATTAGCTAATCAGTATATAGGACCTTTTTCAATTGACAAAATCATCAATCTTAATGCAGTGAGATTAAAGCTACCACAACATTACAAAATACATAATACATTTCATGTCTCATTATTAAAACCGTATATCAGACCGAAACAGATTAGATTTGACAGTTCCTCCTCCCATACTCCTAAACAATCAAGAAGAGTTTGAGGTAGAAAGAATCCTAGATTCTCGCATTAGGAGAAGGAGATTGGAATATCTGATCCAATGGAAGGGTTATGGACCAGAAGAGAATTCTTGGCAACATCACTCGGAGATTAACGCTCCAAGACTCCTTAGGCGTTTTCATCTCCGTTACCCATCTAAACCTCACCCTGAATCACCGGGGGTGATTCCTTAACGGGGGGGAGATGTAATATACCTTTAAGGACTGATCCCTCCTACCAACAGCCAAACCCTATTTAAACCTCACATTGCCATATTCAAACTGCCTGTTAATTGATGTACTTTGTTTAAGCCTGCTCTGTTAAGAGTTTAGCTTTATATTCATAGTTCTAAAGACCAGGTCTCTGTTTATTTATCCTTTGAATTATTCAGCTTGTTATAACCTTTACTAGGTTATACTCCTAGTGGTTTATTCAATTCAAACCTTTATAACATTCAGCTATTCAGTATTTTTTGCAGCCGCAATATTTAGCTCTGTGTAAGATTCCAGCATCAGCTGTGTATCGGATCATCCTTACCGCAACCGGAAGTAAGTCACACTCTCACCGGCTTCTCACTTCTCCACACGCTGTGGGACAAACAAACCTCCGGATCTTTTCTCATCAGGTATATTCCTCCCAAGACAAAGGTACTGTGATCGCTTACTTAGAGACTGAAGTGGTAAGATTATATGCCGATAAATCCTCTAAGAACTCGTAAGCACTATTCGTACAAACCTGTGACTGAACAACCAGTTATTCATATATGCTTCCAAAAGGATGTGAATGAATGTGTGGGACTTGTAAATATTTTATTCCAGTGAGAGTGTGTGAAGTTTGTTTGCGATACTATTGAAACACCTGGTACAACTTGTTGAAGTGATTATTCCTGCTGAACATTATACCTCTAACCAAGTCATTAAGCCGAAACTTGAGACAGCTATTCTAACACTGCTCATAGGAAACCTGTGTTATAATAAACACACGTTGTTTCTTTTCCAGTGTCATTCATTACTGTATTTGTTACTAATTAGCTCACAGTTTATGATCTTAGTAAATATAACCATTTTGCTGAGACTTAAAACACAAGAGCAACAAAACCAATTTTATATTGGTCAGGAGTATTACACAGGGGAGGGCATTGGTGATTCTAATAGCACCTGTGTGGCCACGCAGGACTTGGTATGCAGACGTAGTGGACATGTCTTTCGTTCCACCATGGACTCTGCCAATGAGGCAGGATCTTCTACTTCAAGCTCCTTTCAAACATCCAAATCTAATTTCTCTGCGTCTGACTGCTTGGAGATTGAACGCCTAATTCTATCTTAGCGTGGTTTCTCTGAGGCGGTTATCGATACCCTGATTCAGGCTAGAAAGCCTGTCACCAGGAAAATCTACCATAAGATTTGTCGAAAATATCTTTGTTGGTGCGAATCCAAGGGCTACTCATGGAGTAAGATTAGGATTCCCAGGATATTGTCTTTTCTCCAAGATGGATTGGAGAAAGGATTGTCAGCTAGTTCCTTAAAAGGACAGATATCTGCTTTGTCTATTCTTTTACACAAACGTCTGGCGGAGGTACCAGAAGTTCAAGCGTTTACTCAGGCTTTAGTCAGAATCAAGCCTGTTTATAGACCTGTGGCTCCGCCATGGAGTCTGAATTTAGTTCTTTCAGTTCTGCAAGGGGTTCCGTTTGAAGCTTTACATTCCATAGATATTAAGCTTTTATCTTGGAAAGTTTTGTTTTTGGTAGCTATCTCTTCTGCGCGAAGAGTTTCAGAGTTATCTGCTTTACAGTGTGACTCACCTTACTTGGTGTTCCATGAAGATAAGGTAGTTTTGCGTACCAAACCTGGTTTTCTTCCTAAGTTTGTGTCTAATAAGAATATTAACCAGGAAATTGTTGTTCCTCCTCTGTGTCCTAATCCTTCGTCAAAGAAGGAACGTCTGTTACACAATCTTGATGTAGTTTGTGCTTTAAAGTTCTATTTACAAGCAACTAAGGATTTCAGACTAACAACTTCTTTGTTTGTTATCTATTCTGGTAAGAGGAGAGGTCAAAAGGCGACCGCTACCTCTCTTTCCTTTTGGCTGAAAAGCATCATCCGTTTGGCCTATGAGACTGCTGGCCAGCAGCCTCCTGAAACAATTACTGCTCATTCTACCAGAGCAGTGGCTTCCACATGGGCTTTTAAAAATGAGGCTTCTGTTGAACAGATTTGTAAGGTATCAACTTGGTCTTCGCTGCATACTTTTTCCAAATTTTACAAATTCAATACTTTTGCTTCTTCGGAGGCTATTTTTGGGAGAGAGGTTTTACAAGCAGTGGTGCCTTCTGTTTAAGGTACCTGTCTTGTTCCCTCCCTTCATCCGTGTCCTAAAGCTTTGGTATTGGTATCCCACATGTAAAGGATGAATCCGTGGACTGGATACACCTTGCAAGAGAAAACAGAATTTATGCTTACCTGATAAATTACTTTCTCTTGTGGTGTATCCAGTCCACGGCCCGCCCTGTCATTTTAAGACAGGTGGTTTTTATTTTTAAACTACAGTCACCACTGCACCCTATGGTTTCTCCTTTTTCCTCCTAACCTTCGGTCGAATGACTGGGGGGTGGAGCTAGAGGGGGAGCTATATGGACAGCTCTGCTGTGTGCTCTCTTTGCCACTTCCTGTTAGGAAGGAGAATATCCCACAAGTAAAGGATGAATCCGTGGACTGGATACACCACAAGAGAAAGTAATTTATCAGGTAAGCATAAATTCTGTTTTTTCACAACTAGAGAGCGCTAGTTCAGGTATGCCATATAGATAACATTGTGTTCACTCCTGTGGGATTATTTATGGGTCAGCACTGGTTGGTTAAAATGCAAGTCTGTCAAAAGAACTGAAATTAGGGCCATTCTGCAGAGGTATAGATACAAGGTAATCACAGAGGTAAAAAACATATTAATATAACCAATATTTGTTAAAGGGACATTCAAGTCCAAAATAAACTTTCATGATTCAAATAGGGCATGTAATTTTAAACAACTTTCCATTATACTATTATCACCAATTTTGCTTTGTTCTCTTGGTATTCTTAGTTGAAAGCTAAACCTAGGAGGTTCATATGCTAATTTCTTAGACTTTGAAGGCCGCCTCTAATCTGAAAACATTTTGACAGTTTTTCACCACTAGAGAGAGTGTTGATGTGTTTCATATAAATAACAATGAGCTCACGCATGTGAAGTTACCTAGGAGTGAGCACTGATAAAACTGGGGAATGGGTAATAAAGGGATTATCTATCTTTTTAAACCATAACAATTCTGCGGCCTATTCTGGATGTAAAAACTCTAAACCGGATCATGTGAAGTTCCTCCATTTTGCTTTTGTCAACATACACTACCAGTTTGTGGTGCTCACCTTCAGTCTAGCCCCTACTTCAAGACTTTTTACCAAAGTATTGTGAGCCAGATTTTCAAGATTACCTTTGGTGAGAGACGGTAAAATAACGATGTTTACTAATCAGCTGATTATTTCACCTATGCTCCAGTTTAGATATCCTCAAAATATGTCCCGTTAGGGAGGCCTGAGGACAGGTTTGAAAACCAATGATGTAAACCAACAATGTGACATTGATTGAGAGTGTAGCACAAATCCCAGAATGTCAAGTCTGAAAAAACATAGCTGTTGGGAATATTTATGCACCACCCATGGGTATGCAGAAGATGCTTCAAGATTTCAGTCTCAGGGTTAGCTTTATAATGAGGTGAGTATTACCCAGGAATATAAACCAAGAAATAAAAATTGCTTAACTTTTTAAATTTGTATTATGTTCAAATGTGTTAAACTAACAAAAGCATCTTAACTTGTAGTGTGTTTTAAGAAGCCTTATTCTATTTATATATAAAGTACTATTATTATTATCCTCATTTGTAAACTGCTGTAATGTTAGGTGCACGTGTGGCTGTATACAACGGCACTAATTCATGGTAAAAAATATACAGGTACATATAATACATTGAATAAAATAAATACAGAAGGAAGGCCCTGCTCTGAAGAGAGTGTTTCATATTTATTTTATTTCAAGTCCAGTGCCTTAAATTTTGCATTATTGTTCTTGATTTAGCTCCAGACCTAATTTTACCATATTAAAGGTTCCTCTTTTAACCCCTTTTATTCAAAGTTCTGTCTCTCAGGATTACCAGGACTAAGATTTGTAAGGTAGCAACTTGGTCTTCGCTGCATACTTTTCTTCTGTTAAGTGTGATCAGTCCACGGGTCATCATTACTTCTGGGATATTACTCCTCCCCAACAGGAAGTGCAAGAGGATTCACCCAGCAGAGCTGCATATAGCTCCTCCCCTCTACGTCACTCCCAGTCATTCTCTTGCACCCAACGACTAGATAGGATGTGTGAGAGGACTATGGTGATTTTATTTAGTTTTATTTCTTCAATCAAAAGTTTGTTGTTTTTTAATAGCACCGGAGTGTGTTATTCCTTCTCTGGTAGAATTTGAAGAAGAATCTACCAGAGTTTTTACTATGATTTTAGCCGGAGTCGTTAAAATCATATTGCTGTTTCTCGGCCATCTGAGGAGAGGTAAACTTCAGATCAGGGGACAGCGGGCAGGTTAATCTGCAAAGAGGTATGTAGCAGTTTTTATTTTCTGACAATGGAATTGATGAGAAAATCCTGCCATACCGATACAATATCATGTATGTATATTTTACATTTGAGTATTCTGGGGAATGGTACTTCACTGGAATTACACTGTGTATATAAACTTTAGCCTATTTGCATGCAACAGGCTTTTTACTAATTTATGTTAAACGTTTTTGCTGGAATGTAAAATCGTTTTCATTTTCTGAGGTACTGGGTGAATAAAATGTTTGGGCACTATTTTTCCACTTGGCAGTTGCTTGATCTAATTCTGACAGTTTACTGATCTCTCTCACTGTTGTGTGTGAGGGGGAGGGGCCTTTTTTGGCGCTTTTGCTACGCATCAAAAATTTCAGTCAGAAAGTCATTGTTGTTTTCCTGCATGTTCCGGTTCATCTCTACAGAACTCAGGGGTCTTCAAAGCTTGTTTGAGGGAAGTAAACTTCACAACAGAGCTGTGAGATTGTAGTTGACTGTGATAAAAAACGTTTATTCTTAAAAAATTTTTAGGCCATCAGGGTTAGTTATTCTTGCTAATGGGAACAAGCCTTTGCTAAAATTGTGTTTTGTTTTACAAAGTTTGATGCTGTAACCTTTTCAGTTTATTGATTTCAACTGTCATATATCTTCTGTGCTTCTTAGGCACAGTACGTTTTACATTGTATAATATTTCCAAGTTGCAAGTTTAGTTGCTAGTGTGTTAAACATGTCTGATTCAGAGGATGAGACCTGTACTATTTGTACTAACGCCAAAGTGGAGCCCAATAGAAATTTATGTACTAACTGTATTGATGCTACTTTAAATAAAAGTCAATCTGTACAAATTGAACAAATTTCACCAAACAACGAGGGGAGAGTTATGCCGACTAACTCGCCTCACGTGTCAGTACCTGCATCTCCCGCTCGGGAGGTGCGCGATATTGTGGCGCCCAGTACATCTGGGCGGCCATTTCAAATAACATTACAAGATATGGCTACTGTTATGACTGAGGTTTTGGCTAAATTACCAGAGCTAAGAGGCAAGCGTGATCACTCTGGGGTGAGAACAGAGTGCGCTGATAATGCTAGGGCCATGTCAGATACTGCGTCACAACTTGCAGAACATGAGGACGGAGAGCTTCATTCTGCGGCTGACGGTTCTGATCCAAACAGATTGGATTCAGATATTTCAAATTTTAAATTTAAGCTGGAAAACCTCCGTGTATTATTAGGGGAGGTGTTAGCGGCTCTGAATGATTGTAACACAGTTGCAATACCAGAGAAAATGTGTAGGTTGGATAAATATTTTGCTGTACCAACAAGTACTGACGTTTTTCCTATACCTAAGAGACTAACTGAAATTATTACTAAGGAGTGGGATAGACCCGGTGTGCCGTTCTCACCCCCTCCGATATTTAGAAAGATGTTTCCAATAGACACCACCACACGGGACTTATGGCAAACGGTCCCTAAGGTGGAGGGAGCAGTTTCTACTTTAGCTAAGCGTACCACTATCCCGGTAGAGGATAGCTGTGCCTTTTCAGATCCAATGGATAAAAAGTTAGAGGGTTACCTTAAGAAAATGTTTGTTCAACAAGGTTTTATATTGCAGCCCCTTGCATGCATTGCGCCGGTCACGGCTGCAGCGGCATTCTGGATTGAGTCTCTGGAAGAGAACCTTAGTTCAGCTACTCTGGACGACATTTCGGACAGGCTTAGAATCCTTAAGCTAGCTAATTCATTCATTTCGGAAGCCGTAGTACATTTAACTAAACTTACGGCTAAGAATTCCGGTTTCGCCATTCAGGCGCGCAGAGCACTGTGGCTAAAATCCTGGTCAGCTGATGTAACTTCTAAGTCCAAATTGCTTAATATACCTTTCAAAGGGCAGTCCTTATTTGGGCCCGGTTTGAAAGAAATTATCGCTGACATTACAGGAGGTAAGGGCCACGCCCTGCCTCAAGACAGAGCCAAACCTAAGGCTAGACAGTCTAATTTTCGTTCCTTTAGGAATTTCAAAGCTGGAGCAGCATCAACTTCCACTGCTCCAAAACAAGAAGGATCTGTTGCTCGCTACAGACAAGGCTGGAGACCTAACCAGTCCTGGAACAAGGGCAAGCAGGCCAGGAAGCCTGCTGCTGCCCCTAAAACAGCATGAATTGAGGGCCCCCGATCCGGGATCGGATCTAGTGGGGGGCAGACTTTCTCTCTTCGCCCAGGCTTGGGCAAGAGATGTCCAGGATCCCTGGGCACTAGAGATAATATCTCAGGGATACCTTCTGGACTTCAAATACTCTCCTCCAAGAGAGAGATTTCATCTGTCAAGGTTGTCAACAAACCAAACAAAGAAAGAAGCGTTTCTACGCTGCGTACAAGAACTTTTGTTAATGGGAGTAATCCATCCAGTTCCACGGTCGGAACAGGGACAAGGGTTTTACTCAAATCTGTTTGTGGTTCCCAAAAAAAGAGGGAACTTTCAGACCAATCCTGGATTTAAAGATCCTAAACAAATTCCTAAGAGTTCCATCGTTCAAAATGGAGACTATTCGGACAATTTTACCCATGATCCAAGAAGGTCAGTACATGACCACAGTGGATTTAAAGGATGCTTACCTTCACATACCGATTCACAAAGATCATTACCGGTATCTAAGGTTTGCCTTTCTAGACAAGCATTACCAGTTTGTAGCTCTTCCATTCGGATTGGCTACAGCTCCAAGAATCTTCACAAAGGTTCTGGGTGCTCTTCTGGCGGTACTAAGACCACGGGGAATCTCGGTAGCTCCGTACCTAGACGACATTCTGATACAAGCTTCAAGCTTTCAAACTGCCAAGTCTCATACAGAGTTAGTACTGGCTTTTCTAAGGTCACATGGATGGAAGGTGAACGAAAAGAAAAGTTCACTCGTTCCACTCACAAGAGTTCCCTTCCTGGGGACTCTTATAGATTCTGTAGAAATGAAGATTTACCTGACAGAGGACAGGTTAACAAGACTTCAAAGTGCTTGCCGCACCCTTCATTCCATTCAACACCCGTCAGTGGCTCAATGCATGGAGGTAATCGGCTTAATGGTAGCGGCAATGGACATAGTTCCCTTTGCTCGCTTACACCTCAGACCACTGCAACTGTGCATGCTAAGTCAGTGGAATGGGGATTACTCAGACTTGTCCCCTTCTCTGAATCTGGATCAAGAGACCAGAAATTCTCTTCTATGGTGGCTTTCTCGGCCACATCTGTCCAGGGGGATGCCATTCAGCAGACCAGACTGGACAATTGTAACAACAGACGCCAGCCTTCTAGGTTGGGGTGCCGTCTGGAATTCTCTGAAAGCTCAGGGACAATGGAGTCAGGAGGAGAGTCTCCTGCCAATAAACATTCTGGAATTGAGAGCAGTTCTCAATGCCCTCCTGGCTTGGCCCCAGTTGACAACTCGGGGGTTCATCAGGTTTCAGTCGGACAACATCACGACGGTAGCTTACATCAACCATCAGGGAGGGACAAGAAGCCCCCTAGCAATGATGGAAGTATCAAAGATAATTCGCTGGGCAGAGTCTCACTCTTGCCACCTGTCAGCAATCCACATTCCGGGAGTGGAGAACTGGGAGGCGGATTTCTTAAGTCGTCAGACTTTTCATCCGGGGGAGTGGGAACTTCATCCGGAGGTCTTTGCCCAAATTCTTCGACGTTGGGGCAAACCAGAGATAGATCTCATGGCGTCTCGGCAGAATGCCAAGCTTCCTCGTTACGGGTCCAGATCCAGGGATCCAGGAGCAGTCCTGATAGATGCCCTGACAGCACCTTGGGACTTCAGGATGGCTTATGTGTTTCCACCTTTCCCGATGCTTCCTCGATTGATTGCCAGAATCAAACAGGAGAGAGCATCAGTGATTCTAATAGCACCTGCATGGCCACGCAGGACTTGGTATGCAGACCTGGTGGACATGTCATCCTGTCCACCTTGGTCTCTACCTCTGAAACAGGACCTCCTGATACAGGGTCCTTTCAAACATCAAAATCTAACTTCTCTGAAGCTGACTGCTTGGAAATTGAACGTTTGATTTTATCAAGACGTGGGTTTTCTGAGTCAGTTATTGACACCTTAATACAGGCTAGGAAGCCTGTTACCAGAAGGATTTACCATAAGATATGGCGTAAATACCTATATTGGTGTGAATCCAAAGGTTACTCTTGGAGTAAGGTTAGGATTCCTAGGATATTGTCTTTTCTACAAGAAGGTTTAGAAAAGGGTTTATCTGCTAGTTCATTAAAGGGACAGATCTCAGCTCTGTCCATTCTGTTACACAAACGTCTGTCAGAAGTTCCAGACGTTCAGGCTTTTTGTCAGGCTTTGGCCAGGATTAAGCCTGTGTTTAAAACTGTTGCTCCGCCATGGAGCTTAAACCTTGTTCTTAACGTTTTGCAGGGCGTTCCGTTTGAACCCCTTCATTCCATTGATATAAAGTTGTTATCTTGGAAAGTTCTATTTTTAATGGCTATTTCCTCGGCTCGAAGAGTCTCTGAGTTATCAGCCTTACATTGTGATTCTCCTTATTTGATTTTTCATTCGGATAAGGTAGTTCTGCGTACTAAACCTGGGTTCTTACCTAAGGTAGTCACTAACAGGAATATCAATCAAGAGATTGTTGTTCCTTCTTTGTGTCCAAATCCTTCTTCGAAGAAGGAACGTCTACTGCACAATCTGGACGTTGTTCGTGCCCTAAAATTTTACTTACAGGCAACTAAGGAATTTCGACAAACGTCTTCTCTGTTTGTCGTTTACTCTGGTCAGAGGAGAGGTCAAAAGGCTTCTGCTACCTCTCTTTCCTTTTGGCTTCGTAGCATAATACGTTTAGCTTATGAGACTGCTGGACAGCAGCCTCCTGAAAGAATTACAGCTCATTCTACTAGAGCTGTGGCTTCCACTTGGGCCTTCAAGAATGAGGCCTCTGTTGAACAGATTTGCAAGGCTGCAACTTGGTCTTCACTTCATACTTTTTCCAAATTTTACAAATTTGACACTTTTGCTTCCTCGGAGGCTATTTTTGGGAGAAAGGTTCTTCAGGCAGTGGTTCCTTCTGTATAAAGAGCCTGCCTATCCCTCCCGTCATCCGTGTACTTTTGCTTTGGTATTGGTATCCCAGAAGTAATGATGACCCGTGGACTGATCACACTTAACAGAAGAAAACATAATTTATGCTTACCTGATAAATTCCTTTCTTCTGTAGTGTGATCAGTCCACGGCCCGCCCTGTTTTTTAAGGCAGGTAAATATTTTTTAAATTATACTCCAGTCACCACTACACCCTTGGTTTGTCCTTTCTCGTTGGTCCTTGGTCGAATGACTGGGAGTGACGTAGAGGGGAGGAGCTATATGCAGCTCTGCTGGGTGAATCCTCTTGCACTTCCTGTTGGGGAGGAGTAATATCCCAGAAGTAATGATGACCCGTGGACTGATCACACTACAGAAGAAAGGAATTTATCAGGTAAGCATAAATTATGTTTTTCCAAATTTTCCAAATTCGATACTTTTGCTTCTTCAGAGGCTATTTTTGGGAGAAAGGTTTTACAAGCAGTGGTGCCTTCTGTTTAAGGTACCTGTCTTGTTCCCTCCCTTCATCCGTGTCCTAAAGCTTTGGTATTGGTATCCCACAAGTAAAGGATGAATCCGTGGACTGGATACACCTTGCAAGAGAAAACAGAATTTATGCTTACCTGATAAATTACTTTCTCTTGTGGTCTATCCAGTCCACGGCCCGCCCTGTCATTTTAAGACAGGTGGTTTTTATTTTTAAACTACAGTCACCACTGCACCCTATGGTTTCTCCTTTTTCCTCCTAACCTTCGGTCGAATGACTGGGGGGTGGAGCTAGAGGGGGAGCTATATGGACAGCTCTGCTGTGTGCTCTCTTTGCCACTTCCTGTTAGGAAGGAGAATATCCCACAAGTAAAGGATGAATCCGTGGACTGGATACACCACAAGAGAAAGTAATTTATCAGGTAAGCATAAATTCTGTTTTTTCACAGCTAGATAGCGCTAGTTCAGGTGTGCCATATAGATAACATTGTGTTCACTCCTGTGGGATTATTTATGAGTCAGCACTGATTGGTTAAAATGCAAGTCTGTCAAAAGAACTGAAATTAGGGCCATTCTGCAGAGGTATAGATACAAGGTAATCACAGAGGTAAAAAACATATTAATATAACCAATATTTGTTAAAGGGACATTCAAGTCCAAAATAAACTTTCATGATTCAAATAGGGCATGTAATTTTAAACAACTTTCCATTGTACTATTATAACCAATTTTGCTTTGTTCTCTTGGTATTCTTAGTTGAAAGCTAAACCTAGGAGGTTCATATGCTAATTTCTTAGACCTTGAAGGCCGCCTCTAATCTGAAAACATTTTGACAGTTTTTCACCACTAGAGAGAGTGTTGATGTGTTTCATATAGTTATCAATGAGCTCACGCATGTGAAGTTACCTAGGAGTGAGCACTGATAAAACTGGGGAATGGGTAATAAAGGGATTATCTATCTTTTTAAACCATAACAATTCTGCGGCCTATTCTGGATGTAAAAACTCTAAACCGGATCATGTGAAGTTCCTCCATTTTGCTTTTGTCAACATACACTACCAGTTTGTGGTGCTCACCTTCAGTCTAGCCCTTACTTCAAGACTTTTTATCAAAGTATTGTGAGCCAGATTTTCAAGATTACCTTTGGTGAGAGACGGTAAAATAACGATGTTTACTAATCAGCTGATTATTTCACCTATGCTCCAGTTTAGATATCCTCAAAATATGTCCCATTAGGGAGGCCTGAGGACAGGTTTGAAAACCAATGATGTAAACCAACAATGTGACATTGATTGAGAGTGTAGCACAAATCCCAGAATGTCAAGTCTGAAAAAACAGCTGTTGGGAATATTTATGCACCACCCATGGGTATGCAGAAGATGCTTCAAGATTTCAGTCTCAGGGTTAGCTTTATAATGAGGTGAGTATTACCCAGGAATATAAACCAAGAAATAAAAATTGCTTAACTTTTTAAATTTGTATTATGTTCAAATGTGTTAAACTAACAAAAGCATCTTAACTTGTAGTGTGTTTTAAGAAGCCTTATTCTCCTATTTATATATAAAGTACTATTATTATTATCATCATTTGTAAACTGCTGTAATGTTAGGTGCACGTGTGGCTGTATACAACGACACTAATTCATGGTAAAAAATATACAGGTACATATAATACATTGAATAAAATAAATACAGAAGGAAGGCCCTGCTCTGAAGAGCTTACAGTCTACAGTGTTTCATATTTATTTTATTTCAAGTCCAGTGCCTTAAATTTTGCATTATTGTTCTTGATTTAGCTCCAGACCCAATTTTACCATATTAAAGGTTCCTCTTTTAACCCCTTTTATTCAAAGTTCTGTCTATCTCAGGATTACCAGGACTAAGGGCTCCATTTATCAAGGAGCAAGAGCAGCTTTGGAGCTTCAGTGTTTCAGGCCCATCGTTTGGCCGTGCACGAGCAAGAGGTGGCATTGTACAAGCAAGGCCTGGGGGGACAAGGTTCATGACAGCAACTTTGTCCGTCTAACAGTTGATAAATGGCACTCTTTTTTTAACCTAAGCAGAAATAATGGCACTTCTTGCTTGGTGATGGTCTTAGTCCCTTTTGAAGGCCAATATACGCAGTAGTCAATCTTCTGGTGACAAAAATGACTGAGCATGCAGCAAACTTCACAAGCACTGTAAGACCTTTTTTCTCTCTAATACATCAAGGTAGTGTTTTTTTTATTTATTTATTGAGGCTGCACAAGTACCTCAACTGAGCAGACTAGTAACCAATGCAAGTTTATCGCGTCAGCACAATTACCTCAACTGAGCAGACTAGTAACCAATGCAAGTTTATCGCGTCAGCACAAGTACCTCAACTGAGCAGACTAGTAACCAATGCAAGTTTATTGCATCAGCACAAGTACCTCAACTGAGCAGACTAGTAACCAATGCAAGTTTATTGCGTCAGCACAAGTACCTCAACTGAGCAGACTAGTAACCAATGCAAGTTTATCGAGTCAGCACAAGTACCTCAACTGAGCAGACTAGTAACCAATGCAAGTTTATCGAGTCAGCACAAGTACCTCAACTGAGCAGAGTAGTAACCAATGCAAGTTTTACGAGTCAGCACAAGTACCTCAACTGAGCAGACTAGTAACCAATGCAAGTTTATCGAGTCAGCACAAGTACCTCAACTGAGCAGACTAGTAACCAATGCAAGTTTATCGAGTCAGCACAAGTACCTCAACTGAGCAGACTAATAACCAATGCAAGTTTATTGCGTCAGCACAAGTACCTCAACTGAGCAGACTAGTAACCAATGCAAGTTTATTGCGTCAGCACAAGTACCTCAACTGAGCAGACTAGTAACCAATGCAAGTTTATCGCGTCAGCACAAGTACCTCAACTGCGCAGACTAGTTACCAATGCAAGTTTATCGCGTCAGCACAAGTACCTCAACTGAGCAGACTAGTAACCAATGCAAGTTTTACGAGTCAGCACAAGTACCTCAACTGAGCAGACTAGTAACCAATGCAAGTTTATCGAGTCAGCACAAGTACCTCAACTGAGCAGACTAATAACCAATGCAAGTTTATTGCGTCAGCACAAGTACCTCAACTGAGCAGACTAGTAACCAATGCAAGTTTATTGCGTCAGCACAAGTACCTCAACTGAGCAGACTAGTAACCAATGCAAGTTTATCGCGTCAGCACAAGTACCTCAACTGCGCAGACTAGTTACCAATGCAAGTTTATCGCGTCAGCACAAGTACCTCAACTGAGCAGACTAGTAACCAATGCAAGTTTATCGCGTCAGCACAGGTACCTCAACTGAGCAGACTAGTAACCAATGCAAGGTTATCGCGTCAGCACAAGTATCTCAACTGAGCGGACTAGTAACCAATGCAAGTTTATTGCGTCAGCACAAGTACCTCAACTGAGCAGACTAGTAACCAATGCAAGTTTATCGCACAAGTACCTCAACAGAGCAGACTAGTAACCAATGCAAGGTTATTGCATCAGCACAAGTACCTCAACTGAGCAGACTAGTAACCAATGCAAGTTTTATTGCGTCAGCACAAGTACCTCAACTGAGCAGACTAGTAACCAATGAAAGTTTATCGAGTCAGCACAAGTACCTCAACTGAGCCGACTAGTAACCAATGCAAGTTTATAGAGTCAGCACAAGTACCTCAACTGAGCAGACTAGTAACCAATGCAAGTTTATCGCATCAGCACAAGTACCTCAACTGAGCAGACTAGTAACCAATGCAAGTTTATCGCGTCACCACAAGTACCTCAACTGAGCAGACTAGTAACCAATGCAAGTTTATTGCGTCAGCACAAGTACCTCAACTGAGCAGACTAGTAACCAATGCAAGTTTATTGCATCAGCACAAGTACCTCAACTGAGCAGACTAGTAACCAATGCAAGTTTATCGAGTCAGCACAAGTACCTCAACTGAGCAGACTAGTAACCAATGAGCTTTATTTACTGCAGAGGATCCTTTTGGTGCCATACATGGTGCTGTCATGCTGATATTTGACCATAAACAGTCTGCATTCAGCAAACTCCACAAACACTCATTTTGTGCTAATGCACAATTTGGACAACATAGTGTTTTGGTAGTGATGCACCGAAATGGAAATTTTTATTTCTTTTTGCATAATTAGACTATTTTATGAATGAATCTGAATTGAAAAACACGCAAGCCAATAAAATAACAATATTTTTAAGGTTTTAAACAAGGTTTATTGAAGATATCGTATCAAAAGAAAAAAGAACAGAATTTACACAATAAGACATCAATAATATTAGACATTCTACTTTGTACAATATGTCAAGGTTATATAGATACTCTGTCCATTGCTAAATTATTTTGTAGTATGTCCCTTGTGAGACTGAAGTCTCTTGTCCCTTAAAATAACCACATTTTTATTGAACGTAACACACTAAAACTGGACAAAAAATATCTTAAAACAATAATATGCTACACATTAATTTTACCTATAAAAATAAAAAAACAGGCAAAAAAAACGGGACAGTATCACTCACTATGCTATTGTTTTATTCTGTGACTATGGCTCTCTTTAAAACCTTTCTCTTATTTTAACCCCTTACTGGCGCTGGTCATTGAAGCTCCACATCTTCAGAGTGGGTGCTGCCAGCTTAAGTATTTTTGCACCCTGTCACAGAAGTTGTTGCATTCACAGATCGGTTATATTGTTGTATATTTGACAATCATATCATGCACTTCCGTTTAGAGTACACACAACAAAGTGGGAGCTTTTAGAAGTGGCTGGATAGGTTTACATTATTTCTGAGGTCTTTTTCTATTTATTATGAATGGTGTAGGTATTTTACTTTCCTGAACCTTTCAACAAGTACAACCCATCTCTTCCATCACACTTTCTTCCTTCGAAACCCACATGATAAGCTTATTCTCTTCATTCTCTCAGTTATATATCTCTGGTTCCCTTACTCAATTTATTGATCACTCATCAAATACCCCTGCTCTAATTTTTGATGATTTTAACCTCCCTGCCCCTGGAGGAAAGAAAAATGCTCCAGCTCACTTTTTGCATATTACAGGTATATCTATGTTTATAGCGCTGTGGAATCTGTTGGTGCTCTACAATAACTGATAATAATAATAATAATTATAAAGAAAATCCCTGAGGTCAGGTTTCTGACCAGGCCCCTTCCAGAGTGGGCAAGGTAGGTAGTCAACCTTTTTTTATGGTATGCAATGTCCAATGTAATCCAGCACAAGGAGTAGGCAGGTGTGCACACCAACAGGTTACTGCAAATCCATGAGGCGATAAGTCCACAATTCAATGAATAGGCAGCACCACCTAAAGTATGCAAAAATCTTCCTTTTTATTGTTTCATAAACAGGAGCAGGTATACAAATGACTATGTTTCGGGTCACATACCCTTAGTCATGTCAATTATACAATTATACATGCAAAATAACACCTTTAAATACCTTAATCAGGTGGACTAACTCCTCCCATTTAACTCTTCCTTCTGTGTTTTACTCTTAGGTCATTCAAGCTCCCTCTGTTGGAAGGAGAGTGAATTTACTATTAAATGAAAAACATACACAAATATATACAGATATGTAGCAGGTTATCTATTACAAATGAGGCAATAATGTTATAAAATACCCTATGCATAGACCTACTAGAGAAATATACCTAGGTCAAAATCTCTATTCATGCCTTTTGGGTTTAGAGAGTCTAAGGTATAAATCCAAATAATTTCTTTTCTTTTTTAATAACAGCTCTCTATTGCCCCCTCTCTTGGGTATAGGGACCCAGTCTATTATTTGAAACCTTAACTGTGAAATTCCGTGACCTGCCTCTAGAAAGTGACAGGCCACAGTGGCTTCTTTATCTCCCCTTCTGAAGCTAGATTTATGTTGTACCATCCTATCTCTTACCCTTTGTGTCATTTCACAGATATACATTTTGGCGCACGGGCACTTGATTAGGTACACAACAAATGTAGCATTGCAGGTGAAATACCCATTGATTTTAAACGTTTTACCTGTTGTTGGATGAAAGAAACTGTTCCCTTTAATTACACTATAGCAGCCTTAACATGGGAAACAGCCCTTCTTTTGTGTACTAAGATAGCCAGTAGTGTCTCTCTTTAGACTACCCACATCTGCCCTAACATGTCCCTTAAATTTGATGGACATGTATATATATATTAACTTCAGGATGACAATCCTTAATAATATGCCAGTGGCGTCTGATTATTTTCTGTATCTTAGAGCTATTTGTCTTAAATTCTGAAACAAATACTATTCTATCATCCCTATCCTTTATTTTCGTAAGTTCAAGCACTTTTTAACGTGGAATCCTATTCACTTCTTCTATGCTTTCTTTAATCAGTTCTACAGGGTAACCCCTTTCCATAAAGCGTATGCCTTCCTCGGTCAGTCAAGTCTCAACTAATGTATCATCTTTTACAATCCTTCTGACTCACAACAATTGACTCTTAGGTAAGGATTTTTTTAATGAAGGGGGGTGGGCACTGGTATAATGCAACAAAGTGTTGCGGTCTGTTTCTTTGCGAAAAAGATCTGTTAATAATGATCCATTATGTTTATACACCTTTGTGTCCAAAAAATTAACACTCTACTCACTCCATGTAAGGGTAAACTTAATATATCTAGAGTTAAGATTGAGAGTATGTACAAATTCTTTTAGGGATCCAATGTCACCCCACCATATGCCAAAAATATAATCTATATACCGCCACCAGGTGGCACCATATAGAAGAAATAATTCATTTTCAAAAACTACGTGTTCTTCGTACCAATTCATATATATGTTGGCATATGTAGGGGCAACATTGGACCCCATAGTTATCCCTTGTTGCTGTTTATAGAAAGTATCCTGAAACAGAAAATAATTGCAACATAAAATTATTTCCAATAATTCAATGAGGAACTGTTGTTCTTGCAAAGTAAACTTTTTATTGGCTGCCAGGACACTCTTAATAACATCCATCCCACTTGTGTGGGTAATTGACTGACAATATCAAGACTGTAGAGGTGTCACGCTGCGCCGCTCTAGCCGTTGCTAGGGGCACGGCCTCTCCATCCCTGCTCGTTGTCAGGGGCAGTGTCTGCTCCGGATGCATGTGGCGCTGATGTCATTGCCGCAAGCTCCGGAATGCCGGTCGGACCTCAGTGTCGCAACTCTTCGCCTATTTAAATCTTTGTAGAACGATCTGTCACTGCCCAAGTATAGGTGTTACTTTGTGTGCTCCTGGGTGTGACAGATCATTCTTTCTTGTGCCTCATATTGTTGCTGAACCTGCCTGTCTGACTACTCTACCTGCCTTAACCCTTAATCTGCTGGACTGCTCTACTGTTGCCAAACCCTGCCTGCCTGACCATTCTAGTGGTGTGCCCTTGGACTGTTTTACTGTTGCCAAACCCTGCCTGTCTGACCATTCCTAGTGGTTTGCCCTTGGACTGCTTTCTTTCATGTAATTAGCAAGAGTCCATGAGCTAGTGACGTATGGGATATACATTCCTACCAGGAGGGGCAAAGTTTCCCAAACCTCAAAATGCCTATAAATACACCCCTCACCACACCCACAATTCAGTTTTTACAAACTTTGCCTCCGATGGAGGTGGTGAAGTAAGTTTGTGCTAGATTCTACGTTGATATGCGCTCCGCAGCAAGTTGGAGCCCGGTTTTCCTCTCAGCGTGCAGTGAATGTCAGAGGGATGTGAGGAGAGTATTGCCTATTTGAATGCAGTGATCTCCTTCTAAGGGGTCTATTTCATAGGTTCTCTGTTATTGGTCGTAGAGATTCATCTCTTACCTCCCTTTTCAGATCGACGATATACTCTTATATATACCATTACCTCTGCTGATTCTCGTTTCAGTACTGGTTTGGCTTTCTACAAACATGTAGATGAGTGTCCTGGGGTAAGTAAATCTTATTTTCTGTGACACTCTAAGCTATGGTTGGGCACTTTGTTTATAAAGTTCTAAATATATGTATTCAAACATATATTTGCCTTGACTCAGAATGTTCAACTTTCCTTATTTTTCAGACAGTCAGTTTCATATTTGGGATAATGCATTTGATTTAATCATTTTTCTTCTGTTAAGTGTGATCAGTCCACGGGTCATCATTACTTCTGGGATATTACTCCTCCCCAACAGGAAGTGCAAGAGGATTCACCCAGCAGAGCTGCATATAGCTCCTCCCCTCTACGTCACTCCCAGTCATTCTCTTGCACCCAACGACTAGATAGGATGTGTGAGAGGACTATGGTGATTTTATTTAGTTTTATTTCTTCAATCAAAAGTTTGTTGTTTTTTAATAGCACCGGAGTGTGTTATTCCTTCTCTGGTAGAATTTGAAGAAGAATCTACCAGAGTTTTTACTATGATTTTAGCCGGAGTAGTTAAGATCATATTGCTGTTTCTCGGCCATCTGAGGAGAGGTAAACTTCAGATCAGGGGACAGCGGGCAGGTTAATCGGCAAAGAGGTATGTAGCAGTTTTTATTTTCTGACAATGGAATTGATGAGAAAATCCTGCCATACCGATACAATATCATGTATGTATATTTTACATTTGAGTATTCTGGGGAATGGTATTTCACTGGAATTACACTGTGTATATAAACTTTAGCCTATTTGCAAGCAACAGGCTTTTTACTAATTTATGTTAAACGTTTTTGCTGGAATGTAAAATCGTTTTCATTTTCTGAGGTACTGGGTGAATAAAATGTTTGGGCACTATTTTTCCACTTGGCAGTTGCTTGATCTAATTCTGACAGTTTACTGATCTCTCTCACTGTTGTGTGTGAGGGGGAGGGGCCTTTTTTGGCGCTTTTGCTACGCATCAAAAATTTCAGTCAGAAAGTCATTGTTTTTTTCCTGCATGTTCCGGTTCATCTCTACAGAACTCAGGGGTCTTCAAAGCTTGTTTGAGGGAAGTAAACTTCACAACAGAGCTGTGAGATTGTAGTTGACTGTGATAAAAAACGTTTATTCTTAAAAATTTTTAGGCCATCAGGGTTAGTTATTCTTTGCTAATGGGAACAAGCCTTTGCTAAAATTGTGTTTTGTTTTACAAAGTTTGATGCTGTAACCTTTTCAGTTTATTGATTTCAACTGTCATATATCTTTCTGTGCTTCTTAGGCACAGTACGTTTTGCATTGTATTTTACTTGTATAATATTTCCAAGTTGCAAGTTTAGTTGCTAGTGTGTTAAACATGTCTGATTCAGAGGATGAGACCTGTACTATTTGTACTAACGCCAAAGTGGAGCCCAATAGAAATTTATGTACTAACTGTATTGATGCTACTTTAAATAAAAGTCAATCTGTACAAATTGAACAAATTTCACCAAACAACGAGGGGAGAGTTATGCCGACTAACTCACCTCACGTGACAGTACCTACATCTCCCGCTCAGGAGGTGCGCGATATTGTGGCGCCCAGTACATCTGGGCGGCCATTTCAAATAACATTACAAGATATGGCTACTGTTATGACTGAGGTTTTGGCTAAATTACCAGAGCTAAGAGGCAAGCGTGATCACTCTGGGGTGAGAACAGAGTGCGCTGATAATGCTAGGGCCATGTCAGATACTGCGTCACAACTTGCAGAACATGAGGACGGAGAGCTTCATTCTGCGGCTGACGGTTCTGATCCAAACAGATTGGATTCAGATATTTCAAATTTTAAATTTAAGCTGGAAAACCTCCGTGTATTATTAGGGGAGGTGTTAGCGGCTCTGAATGATTGTAACACAGTTGCAATACCAGAGAAAATGTGTAGGTTGGATAAATATTTTGCTGTACCAACAAGTACTGACGTTTTTCCTATACCTAAGAGACTAACTGAAATTATTACTAAGGAGTGGGATAGACCCGGTGTGCCGTTCTCACCCCCTCCGATATTTAGAAAGATGTTTCCAATAGACACCACCACACGGGACTTATGGCAAACGGTCCCTAAGGTGGAGGGAGCAGTTTCTACTTTAGCTAAGCGTACCACTATCCCGGTAGAGGATAGCTGTGCCTTTTCAGATCCAATGGATAAAAAGTTAGAGGGTTACCTTAAGAAAATGTTTGTTCAACAAGGTTTTATATTGCAACCCCTTGCATGCATTGCGCCGGTCACGGCTGCAGCGGCATTCTGGATTGAGTCTCTGGAAGAGAACCTTAGTTCAGCTACTCTGGACGACATTTCGGACAGGCTTAGAATCCTTAAGCTAGCTAATTCATTAATTTCGGAAGCCGTAGTACATTTAACTAAACTTACGGCTAAGAATTCCGGATTCGCCATTCAGGCGCGCAGAGCACTGTGGCTAAAATCCTGGTCAGCTGATGTAACTTCTAAGTCCAAATTACTTAATATACCTTTCAAAGGGCAGACCTTATTTGGGCCCGGTTTGAAAGAAATTATCGCTGACATTACAGGAGGTAAGGGCCACGCCCTGCCTCAAGACAGAGCCAAACCTAAGGCTAGACAGTCTAATTTTCGTTCCTTTCGGAATTTCAAAGCAGGAGCAGCATCAACTTCCACTGCTCCAAAACAAGAAGGATCTGTTGCTCGCTACAGACAAGGCTGGAGACCTAACCAGTCCTGGAACAAGGGCAAGCAGGCCAAGAAACCTGCTACTGCTCCTAAAACAGCATGAATTGAGGGCCCCCGATCCGGGATCGGATCTAGTGGGGGGCAGACTTTCTCTCTTCGCCCAGGCTTGGGCAAGAGATGTCCAGGATCCCTGGGCGCTAGAGATAATATCTCAGGGATACCTTCTGGACTTCAAATACTCTCCTCCAAGAGAGAGATTTCATCTGTCAAGGTTGTCAACAAACCAAACAAAGAGAGAAGCGTTTCTACGCTGCGTACAAGAACTTTTGTTAATGGGAGTAATCCATCCGGTTCCACGGTCGGAACAGGGACAAGGGTTTTACTCAAATCTGTTTGTGGTTCCCAAAAAAGAGGGAACTTTCAGACCAATCCTGGATTTAAAGATCCTAAACAAATTCCTAAGAGTTCCATCGTTCAAAATGGAGACTATTCGGACAATTTTACCCATGATCCAAGAAGGTCAGTACATGACCACAGTGGATTTAAAGGATGCTTACCTTCACATACCGATTCACAAAGATCATTACCGGTATCTAAGGTTTGCCTTTCTAGACAGGCATTACCAGTTTGTAGCTCTTCCATTCGGATTGGCTACAGCTCCAAGAATCTTCACAAAGGTTCTGGGTGCTCTTCTGGCGGTACTAAGACCGCGGGGAATCTCGGTGGCTCCGTACCTAGACGACATTCTGATACAAGCTTCAAGCTTTCAAACTGCCAAGTCTCATACAGAGTTAGTACTGGCTTTTCTAAGGTCACATGGATGGAAGGTGAACGAAAAGAAAAGTTCACTCGTTCCACTCACAAGAGTTCCCTTCCTGGGGACTCTTATAGATTCTGTAGAAATGAAGATTTACCTGACAGAGGACAGGTTAACAAAACTTCAAGGTGCTTGCCGCACCCTTCATTCCATTCAACACCCGTCAGTGGCTCAATGCATGGAGGTAATCGGCTTAATGGTAGCGACAATGGACATAGTACCCTTTGCTCGCTTACACCTCAGACCACTGCAACTGTGCATGCTAAGTCAGTGGAATGGGGATTACTCAGACTTGTCCCCTTCTCTGAATCTGGATCAAGAGACCAGAAATTCTCTTCTATGGTGGCTTTCTCGGCCACATCTGTCCAGAGGGATGCCATTCAGCAGACCAGACTGGACAATTGTAACAACAGACGCCAGCCTTCTAGGTTGGGGTGCCGTCTGGAATTCTCTGAAAGCTCAGGGACAATGGAGTCAGGAGGAGAGTCTCCTGCCAATAAACATTCTGGAATTGAGAGCAGTTCTCAATGCCCTCCTGGCTTGGCCCCAGTTGACAACTCGGGGGTTCATCAGGTTTCAGTCGGACAACATCACGACGGTAGCTTACATCAACCATCAGGGAGGGACAAGAAGCTCCCTAGCAATGATGGAAGTATCAAAGATAATTCGCTGGGCAGAGTCTCACTCTTGCCACCTGTCAGCAATCCACATTCCGGGAGTGGAGAACTGGGAGGCGGATTTCTTAAGTCGTCAGACTTTTCATCCGGGGGAGTGGGAACTTCATCCGGAGGTCTTTGCCCAAATACTTCGACGTTGGGGCAAACCAGAGATAGATCTCATGGCGTCTCGGCAGAATGCCAAGCTTCCTCGTTACGGGTCCAGATCCAGGGATCCAGGAGCAGTCCTGATAGATGCCCTGACAGCACCTTGGGACTTCAGGATGGCTTATGTGTTTCCACCCTTCCCGATGCTTCCTCGATTGATTGCCAGAATCAAACAGGAGAGAGCATCAGTGATTCTAATAGCACCTGCATGGCCACGCAGGACTTGGTATGCAGACCTGGTGGACATGTCATCCTGTCCACCTTGGTCTCTACCTCTGAAACAGGACCTCCTGATACAGGGTCCTTTCAAACATCAAAATCTAACTTCTCTGAAGCTGACTGCTTGGAAATTGAACGTTTGATTTTATCAAGACGTGGGTTTTCTGAGTCAGTTATTGACACCTTAATACAGGCTAGGAAGCCTGTTACCAGAAGGATTTACCATAAGATATGGCGTAAATACCTATATTGGTGTGAATCCAAAGGTTACTCTTGGAGTAAGGTTAGGATTCCTAGGATATTGTCTTTTCTACAAGAAGGTTTAGAAAAGGGTTTATCTGCTAGTTCGTTAAAGGGACAGATCTCAGCTCTGTCCATTCTGTTACACAAACGTCTGTCAGAAGTGCCAGACGTTCAGGCTTTTTGTCAGGCTTTGGCTAGGATTAAGCCTGTGTTTAAAACTGTTGCTCCGCCATGGAGTTTAAACCTTGTTCTTAACGTTTTACAGGGCGTTCCGTTTGAACCCCTCCATTCCATTGATATAAAGTTGTTACCTTGGAAAGTTCTATTTTTAATGGCTATTTCCTCGGCTCGAAGAGTCTCTGAGTTATCAGCCTTACATTGTGATTCTCCTTATTTGATTTTTCATTCGGATAAGGTAGTTCTGCGTACTAAACCTGGGTTCTTACCTAAGGTAGTCACTAACAGGAATATCAATCAAGAGATTGTTGTTCCTTCTTTGTGTCCAAATCCTTCTTCGAAGAAGGAACGTCTACTGCACAATCTGGACGTAGTTCGTGCCCTAAAATTTTACTTACAGGCAACTAAGGAATTTCGACAAACGTCTTCTCTGTTTGTCGTTTACTCTGGTCAGAGGAGAGGTCAAAAGGCTTCTGCTACCTCTCTTTCCTTTTGGCTTCGTAGCATAATACGTTTAGCTTATGAGACTGCTGGACAGCAGCCTCCTGAAAGAATTACAGCTCATTCTACTAGAGCTGTGGCTGCCACTTGGGCCTTCAAGAATGAGGCCTCTGTTGAACAGATTTGCAAGGCTGCAACTTGGTCTTCGCTTCATACTTTTTCCAAATTTTACAAATTTGACACTTTTGCTTCCTCGGAGGCTATTTTTGGGAGAAAGGTTCTTCAGGCAGTGGTTCCTTCTGTATAAAGAGCCTGCCTATCCCTCCCGTCATCCGTGTACTTTTGCTTTGGTATTGGTATCCCAGAAGTAATGATGACCCGTGGACTGATCACACTTAACAGAAGAAAACATAATTTATGCTTACCTGATAAATTCCTTTCTTCTGTAGTGTGATCAGTCCACGGCCCGCCCTGTTTTTTAAGGCAGGTAAATATTTTTTAAATTATACTCCAGTCACCACTACACCCTTGGTTTCTCCTTTCTCGTTGGTCCTTGGTCGAATGACTGGGAGTGACGTAGAGGGGAGGAGCTATATGCAGCTCTGCTGGGTGAATCCTCTTGCACTTCCTGTTGGGGAGGAGTAATATCCCAGAAGTAATGATGACCCGTGGACTGATCACACTACAGAAGAAAGGAATTTATCAGGTAAGCATAAATTATGTTTTTCTTACCTTCAAAAATTTGACTTTTTTCCCTGTGGGCTGTTAGGCTCGCGGGGGCTGAAAATGCTTCATTTTATTGCGTCATTCTTGGCGCAGACTTTTTTGGCGCAAAAATTATTTTCCGTTTCCGGCGTCATACGTGTCGCCGGAAGTTGCGTCATTTTTTGACGTTATTTTGCGCCAAAAATGTCGGCGTTCCGGATGTGGCGTCATTTTTGGTGCCAAAAAGCATTTAGGCGCCAAATAATGTGGGCGTCTTATTTGGCGCTAAAAAATATGGGCGTCGCTTTTGTCTCCACATTATTTAAGTCTCATTTTTCATTGCTTCTGGTTGCTAGAAGCTTGTTCTTTGGCATTTTTTCCCATTCCTGAAACTGTCATTTAAGGAATTTGATCAATTTTGCTTTATATGTTGTTGTTTTTTCTCTTACATATTGCAAGATGTCTCACGTTGCATCTGAGTCAGAAGATACTACAGGAAAATCGCTGTCTAGTGCTGGATCTACCAAAGCTAAGTGTATCTGCTGTAAACTTTTGGTAGCTATTCCTCCAGCTGTTGTTTGTATTGATTGTCATGAAAAACTTGTTAATGCAGATAATATTTCCTTTCGTAAAGTACCATTGCCTGTTGCAGTTCCTTCAACATCTAAGGTGCAGAATGTTCCTGATGACATAAGAGATTTTGTTTCTGAATCCATAAAGAAGGCTATGTCTGTTATTTCTCCTTCTAGTAAACGTAAAAAATCTTTTAAAACTTCTCTCCCTACAGATGAATTTTTAAATGAACATCATCATTCTGATTCTGATGACTCTTCTGGTTCAGAGGATTCTGTCTCAGAGGTTGATGCTGATAAATCTTCATATTTATTTAAAATGGAATTTATTCGTTCTTTACTTAAAGAAGTTCTAATTGCTTTAGAAATAGAGGATTCTGGTCCTCTTGATACTAATTCTAAACGTTTGGATAAGGTATTTAAATCTCCTGTGGTTATTCCAGAAGTTTTTCCTGTTCCTAATGCTATTTCTGCAGTAATTTCCAAAGAATGGGATAAATTGGGTAATTCATTTACTCCTTCTAAACGTTTTAAGCAATTATATCCTGTGCCGTCTGACAGATTAGAATTTTGGGACAAAATCCCTAAGGTTGATGGGGCTATTTCTACCCTTGCTAAACGTACTACTATTCCTACGTCAGATGGTACTTCGTTTAAGGATCCTTTAGATAGGAAAATTGAATCCTTTCTAAGAAAAGCTTATCTGTGTTCAGGTAATCTTCTTAGACCTGCTATATCTTTGGCTGATGTTGCTGCAGCTTCAACTTTTTGGTTGGAAACCTTAGCGCAACAAGTAACACATCATGATTCTCATGATATTATTATTCTTCTTCAGCATGCTAATAATTTTATCTGTGATGCCATCTTTGATATTATCAGGGTTGATGTCAGGTTTATGTCTCTAGCTATTTTAGCTAGAAGAGCTTTATGGCTTAAGACTTGGAATGCTGATATGGCTTCTAAATCAACTCTACTTTCCATTTCTTTCCAGGGTAACAAATTATTTGGTTCTCAGTTGGATTCTATTATTTCAACTGTTACTGGCGGGAAAGGAACTTTTTTACCACAGGATAAAAAATCTAAGGGTAAAAACAGAGCTAATAATCGTTTTCGTTCCTTTCGTTTCAACAAAGAACAAAAACCTGATCCTTCATCCTCAGGAGCAGTTTCAGTTTGGAAACCATCTCCAATCTGGAATAAATCCAAGCCAGCCAGAAAGGCAAAGCCTGCTTCTAAGTCCACATGAAGGTGCGGCCCTCATTCCAGCTCAGCTGGTAGGGGGCAGGTTACGTTTTTTCAAAGAAATTTGGATCACTTCTGTTCACAATCTTTGGATTCAGAACATTGTTTCAGAAGGGTACAGAATTGGTTTCAAGTTGAGACCTCCTGCAAAGAGATTTTTTCTTTCCCGTGTCCCAGTAAATCCAGTAAAAGCTCAAGCATTTCTGAATTGTGTTTCAGATCTAGAGTTGACTGGAGTAATTGTGCCAGTTCCAGTTCAGGAACAGGGGATGGGGTTTTATTCAAATCTCTTCATTGTACCAAAGAAGGAGAATTCCTTCAGACCAGTTCTGGATCTAAAAATATTGAATCGTTATGTAAGGATACCAACGTTCAAGATGGTAACTGTAAGGACTATCTTGCCTTTTGTTCAGCAAGGGAATTATATGTCCACAATAGATTTACAGGATGCATATCTGCATATTCCGATTCATCCGGATCATTATCGGTTCCTGAGATTCTCTTTTCTGGACAAGCATTACCAGTTTGTGGCTCTGCCGTTTGGCCTTGCTACAGCTCCAAGAATTTTTACAAAGGTTCTCGGTGCCCTTCTGTCTGTAATCAGAGAACAGGGTATTGTGGTATTTCCTTATTTGGACGATATCTTGGTACTTGCTCAGTCTTTACATTTAGCAGAATTTCATACGAATCGACTTGTGTTGTTTCTTCAAGATCATGGTTGGAGGATCAATTTACCAAAAAGTTCATTGATTCCTCAGACAAGGGTAACCTTTCTGGGTTTCCAAATAGATTCAGTGTCCATGACTCTGTCTTTAACAGACAAGAGGCGTCTAAAACTGATGGTAGCTTGTCGAAACCTTCAGTCACAATCATTCCCTTCGGTAGCCTTATGCATGGAAATTCTAGGTCTTATGACTGCTGCATCGGACGCGATCCCCTTTGCTCGTTTTCACATGCGACCTCTTCAACTTTGTATGCTGAATCAATGGTGCAAGGATTACACAAAGATATCTCAATTAATATCTTTAAAACCGATTGTTCGACACTCTCTAACGTGGTGGACAGATCACCATCGTTTAATTCAGGGGGCTTCTTTTGTGCTTCCGACCTGGACTGTAATTTCAACAGATGCAAGTCTCACAGGTTGGGGAGCTGTGTGGGGATCTCTGACGGCACAAGGAGTTTGGGAATCTCAGGAGGTGAGATTACCGATCAATATTTTGGAACTCCGTGCAATTTTCAGAGCTCTTCAGTTTTGGCCTCTTCTGAAGAGAGAATCGTTCATTTGTTTTCAGACAGACAATGTCACAACTGTGGCATACATCAATCATCAAGGAGGGACTCACAGTCCTCTGGCTATGAAAGAAGTATCTCGAATTTTGGTTTGGGCGGAATCCAGCTCCTGTCTAATTTCTGCGGTTCATATCCCAGATGTAGACAATTGGGAAGCGGATTATCTCAGTCGCCAAACGTTGCATCCGGGCGAATGGTCTCTTCACCCAGAGGTATTTCTTCAGATCGTTCAAATGTGGGAACTTCCAGAAATAGATTTGATGGCGTCCCATCTAAACAAGAAACTTCCCAGGTATCTGTCCAGATCCCGGGATCCTCAGGCGGAGGCAGTGGATGCATTATCACTTCCTTGGAAGTATCATCCTGCCTATATCTTTCCGCCTCTAGTTCTTCTTCCAAGAGTAATCTCCAAGATTCTGAAGGAATGCTCGTTTGTTCTGCTGGTAGCTCCGGCATGGCCTCACAGGTTTTGGTATGCGGATCTTGTCCGGATGGCCTCTTGCCAACCGTGGACTCTTCCGTTAAGACCAGACCTTCTGTCACAAGGTCCTTTTTTCCATCAGGATCTGAAATCCTTAAATTTAAAGGTATGGAGATTGAACGCTTGATTCTTCGTCAAAGAGGTTTCTCTGACGCTGTGATTAATACTATGTTACAGGCTCGTAAATCTGTATCTAGAGAGATATATTATAGAGTCTGGAAGACTTATATTTCTTGGTGTATTTCTCATAATTTTTCTTGGCATTCTTTTAGAATTCCGAGAATTTTACAGTTTCTTCAGGATGGTTTAGATAAAGGTTTGTCCGCAAGTTCCTTGAAAGGACAAATCTCTGCTCTTTCTGTTCTTTTTCACAGAAAGATTGCTATTCTTCCTGATATTCATTGTTTTGTACAAGCTTTGGTTCGTATAAAACCTATCGTTAAGTCAATTTCTCCTCCTTGGAGTTTGAATTTGGTTCTGGGGGCTCTTCAAGCTCCTCCGTTTGAACCTATGCATTCATTGGACATTAAATTACTTTCTTGGAAAGTTTTGTTCCTTTTGGCCATCTCTTCTGCCAGAAGAGTTTCTGAATTATCTGCTCTTTCTTGTGAGTCTCCTTTTCTGATTTTTCATCAGGATAAGGCGGTGTTGCGAACTTCTTTTGAATTTTTACCTAAAGTTGTGAATTCCAACAACATTAGTAGAGAAATTGTGGTTCCTTCATTATGTCCTAATCCTAAGAATTCTAAGGAGAAATCGCTGCATTCTTTGGATGTTGTTAGAGCTTTGAAATATTATGTTGAAGCTACTAAATCTTTCAGAAAGACTTCTAGTCTATTTGTTATCTTTTCCAGTTCTAGAAAAGGCCAGAAAGCTTCTGCCATTTCTTTGGCATCTTGGTTGAAATCTTTAATTCATCTTGCCTATGTTGAGTCGGGCAAAACTCCGCCTCAGAGAATTACAGCTCATTCTACTAGGTCAGTTTCTACTTCCTGGGCGTTTAGGAATGAAGCTTCGGTTGATCAGATTTGCAAAGCAGCAACTTGGTCCTCTTTGCATACTTTTACTAAATTCTACCATTTTGATGTATTTTCTTCTTCTGAAGCAGTTTTTGGTAGAAAAGTACTTCAGGGAGCGGTTTCAGTTTGAATCTTCTGCTTATGTTTTTCGTTAAACTTTATTTTGGGTGTGGATTATTTTCAGCAGGAATTGGCTGTCTTTATTTTATCCCTCCCTCTCTAGTGACTCTTGTGTGGAAAGATCCACATCTTGGGTAATCATTATCCCATACGTCACTAGCTCATGGACTCTTGCTAATTACATGAAAGAAAACATAATTTATGTAAGAACTTACCTGATAAATTCATTTCTTTCATATTAGCAAGAGTCCATGAGGCCCGCCCTTTTTTTGGGGTGGTTATGATTTTTTTGTATAAAGCACAATTATTCCAATTCCTTATTTTATATGCTTTCGCACTTTTTTCTTATCACCCCACTTCTTGGCTATTCGTTAAACTGAATTGTGGGTGTGGTGAGGGGTGTATTTATAGGCATTTTGAGGTTTGGGAAACTTTGCCCCTCCTGGTAGGAATGTATATCCCATACGTCACTAGCTCATCGACTCTTGCTAATATGAAAGAAATGAATTTATCAGGTAAGTTCTTACATAAATTATGTTTTTTCTGTTGCCAAACCCTGCCTGACTATTCTAGTGGTTTATTCTTGGACTGCTTTGCTGTTGCCAGACCCTGCCTGCCTGACCATTCTAGTGGTTCATTCTTGGACTGCTTTGCTCTTGCCGCTGGGGACTGTCCTGCCTGTGGTGAGTGCCGCTTTCCTCATCTCATTAACTTTCTCTGCTCTGGGATATTCCCTATCATTCCGGCTCGACGCCGGGATAACAAGACTACTGGCCAAGTTTGGTCTGATAGAGGAATATTCCACGAGCATTACATTATACTTGGGCCATGCAGCCAGATGAAGTGGCACGAGCTGTTTATCTTCAGGGACAGATGTTGGGAACCCATACCACACAGTTGCAGAATATGGATTCCAAGCTAGAGGCTATTACTGCTCAACTCTCCTTACTAGTTGCAGCGAGGGATGCCGCTCCTTTTGCTACACCACCAGCCCCTACTCCTAGTGCTGTGACTTCTTCCTCTGCTTCTGGAAGTATACCCCATATACCCTTGCCTGACAAGTATGAAGGTACTACTGACTGCAGGGGCTTTCTAAACCAATGCAGGCTGCACTTCCGCAATGATCCTCACACCTTCGAGTCTCATCAGTCAAGGGTCACCTTTATTATTTCCTTGCTTAAGGACAAGGCTTTAGCCTGGGTCTCTCCCATTTTTGGAACAGAACGCTACACTCCTGCATGATGCTGATGAGTTCATTTCTGCTTTATCTTCTGTGTTTGGAACTTCTGGCCGTACCTCTGCTGCACAATATTCTCTCCTGGATCTCCACCATGGCAATAAAACTGTGGCACAATTTGCTATCGAGTTCTGCACCTTGGCACTTGAAACCAATTGGGATGGCAGTGCTCTCAAGGCAGCCTTTTGGAGGGGTCTCCATGAACGCATCAAAGATTAACTCACTTATCGTGATATTCCTTCTTCTTTGGATGACTTTATAGTGCTTTGTATCAATCTGGACTCTCGCTTTCAGGAAAGGCAAGCCGAGAGAGACAGAAATAGTAGGGTCCTTCCCTCCCGTCTTCCTATTTGCCCAGTTTCGGCAGCATCCGCTACCCCTTCAGCTACTCCAGTTACCTCAGTAGAGGAACCCATGGATCTCTCCTCCTTCAAACCTTCTGAGAAAGACAAAGGAGACTGAGACTATGTTTTTATTGTGGATCTAACACCCACCAACTGAAGGACTGTGACATTTGGCCGGGAAAAGCCAATGCTTAGGGGATAACACTGGGGTACCTCTAAGCATGGTCTCAACAAAATCCCCTTGCTCCTCTCGGATCCTGGTACCTGTTACCCTTACCTTCCTCCAGAATACTGTCCACACTCAAGCCTTCATTGATTCAGGGGCAGCTGGAAACTTCCTGGATCACCGTTTTATGATCCAAGCTGGTTTGCCTCTTCTGCAGAAAAGACCCTGCATGGCACCCCCCTTGGTTCGGGCATGATCCATTTTGAGTCAGCACCCCTGACCCTGACTGTGGGAGTCCTCCACACTGAACAGCTGCAGTTTCAGGTCATTCATTCCCCAGCACAGCCTGTCATCCTTGGTCTTTTGGTACACAATCCACAGTTCGATTGGGCTGAGGGACAACTGGCCTCCTGGGGTACCTCCTGTTTCCACTCCTGCCTTGCTAAAGTCATTCCTCTGCCCCGTATTCCCATAGCCATTATACTGGCTTTAAACCTTCCTTCAGTATACATGGACTTTGCGGATGTGTTAGAGAAAAAAGCAGCCGATGTGCTGCAACCCCACCGTCCTTATGACTACAAGATCGACCTCTTTCCCAGAGCCCCACTTCCTAAAGGGAGGACTTATCCACTCTCCATGGCTGAAACCAAATCCATGGAGGAGTACATCCAAGAGAACCTAGCTAAAGGGTTTATTCGCCCTTCCTCCTCTCCTGCTGGGGCTGGCTTCTTTTTTGTCAGTAAGAAGGATGGTGGGCTCAGACCCTGCATTGACTACAGGGCCTTGAAAAACATAACCATCAAGAATCGCTATCCCATACCATTGATCACCAAACTGTATGACTCACTCCAGGATGCTCGCTTTTTCACCAAATTGGACTTACGTGGGGCATACAATCTGATCCGCATCTTTGCAGGCCACAAATGGAAGACCACCTTTAACACAAGATATGGGCATTACAAATACCTTGTAATGCCCTTTGGGCTGTGTAATGCCCCTGCAGTCTTCCAGGCATTTGTCAATGATGTCTTCCATGACCTCCTCAACCGCACTGTCATCGTTTATCTGGATGATATCCTTGTTTTCTCTTCCACTTTAGAGGAGCATCATAGGCATGTGAGACAGGTGCTTCTTCGTCTCAGAGAGAATTCTTTGGTAGCCAAGCTAGAAAAGTGTGAGTTTGATCAAGTTCAGATCCAATTCCTTGGGTATGTCATCTCGAAGGAGGGTTTTGCCATGGATCCTGCTAAACTCACTGCAGTACTAGAATGGCCTCAACCTACCTCTTTAAAGGAATTGCAGAGGTTCTTGTGATTCTTCAATTATTACCGCAAGTTTATAAATAACTTTTTTCAAACAGTAGCTCCTCTCACTGAATTGACAAAACGGAACAAAGACTGTTAACATTGGCCTCCTGAGGCCATAAATGCCTTCTCTTGTCTGAAAAAGGCTTTTTGTTAAGCTCCTGTGCTCCGCCATCCAGATCCTGACCTACAATTCACTATAGAGGTTGATGCCTCCGAGATAGGGGCTGGAGCAGTTCTTACCCAGAGGGACCCTTTGACTTCCAAGTCACACCCTGTAGCCTTTTTCTCTTAACGCCTTACTCCTGCTGAGAGGAACTACAATGTGGGCAATCAGGAACTCTTAGCCATTAAGATGGCTTTGACTGAATGGTGTCACTGGTTAGAGGGCATCACCAATCCTATTCAGACTCTCACCGACCACAAGAATCTGACTTACCTAGAGACTGCTTATCGTCTCAATCCCCGACAGACCAGGTTGGCCTTATTCTTTTCCCGTTTTAGCTTTGTGGTCTCTTATCTTCCTGGGACCAAGAACAAGAAGGCGGATGCCCTTTCCCATCAGTTCCCTCACTCAAATGATTCCTCAGAAGCTCCTATCGAACACATCATACCCCCCTCATGTGTGGTTGCTCAACTCAATACCACCCTTCTGCAACGATTGCAACATGCTCAGTCTAGTAAACCTCCTGGTGCCCCCATGGCCTCCGATATCTTCTTTGTACCTCTGAACCTATGCATCCCTGTGCTAGCCTGGGCTCATGATAGCAAACTCTCTGGACATCCTGGTTCGACTAAGATTTTTAAGCGTCTTTCCCAACATGTTTGGTGGCCTACTTTGAAGTCTGACGTTCAGGATTATGTGCGACCAACAAGACTCCCCGATTCTTGCCTCCTGGCTTGCTCCAACTATTGTCCATCCCCAAACGACCATGGACACTCATAACAATGGACTTCATTGTGGACCTTCCTTCCGACCACCATACAGTTATCTGGGTTGTGGTGGACCGCTTTTCAAGACTGGCTCACTTCGTACCCTTAACCAAACTGCCTTCTGCTCAGGAATTGTCGTTCCTTTTTCTCTTACATGTGGTGCGACTACATGGCATTCCTGTGAATATTGTTTCCGACAGAGGTCCACAGTTCATATCTGCCTTCTGGAGAGCCTTTTGTAAGTTGATTGGAACCACTGTTTCCTTGTCGTCTGGCTACCATCCTCAGTCAAATGGACTAACTGAGAGAGCAAACCAGGATCTTGAAGCCTACCTTAGAGCCTTTGTCAATGCTCGCCATACCAACTGGTCTGAATTGCTACCCCTAGCTGAGCTGGCAAGAAACACTCTTTGGCACTCTTCTCTTCGATGTTCTCTGTTTCAAGCCGCAGCAGGGTATCAACCTTGTGTCATCCCTCTTTCAGCTCAGTCCACTGGTGTCCCTGCCGCAGACCAACACGTCACTGAACTCACCACTCATTGGCAACGTATTCGCTCTCAGCTTTCTCTAGATATAAAAAGTTTGCTGATCGTTATAGGGCTTCTGTACGTGCCATCCCAGTTGGTGAACGTGTTTGGATCTCTACTCGACAAATTCGTCTACGTCAACCCTGTCACAAATTGGGGCCTAGATTTATTGGCCCTTACAAGGTCCTGAAAAGACTGTCTCCTGTTGCTTACAAAGTGGCCTTGCCAAAAACCCTACACATACATCCAATCTTCCACATCTCACTACTTAAACCTTACATCAAGAATAGATATACCCGGCTCTGTGCTCCTCCTCCTCCTCCGCTATTGGTTCGTGGTGACCCCGAATATGAAGTAGCTAAGATTCTGGACTGCAGATACAGGCATGGACAACTGCAGTATCTGATACATTGGAAGGGTTACTCCGTGGTAGATCGTTCCTGGGTTCCTGCCCGTGATGTGCATGCTCCATCTCTGGTCTCCAGATTCCATGCTGCTCATCCATGGAGGCCGACTCCGATTCCCGGAGGGAACCCTTGAGAGGGGGGCTATGCCACGCCGCTCTAGCCGTTGCTAGGGGCGCGGCTTCTCCTTCCCTGCTCGTTGTCAGGGGCAGTGTCGGCTCTGAATGCGTGCGGCACTGACGTCATTGCTGCACGCTCCGGATGCCGGTCGGACCTCAGTGGCGCGAATCTGCGCCTAATTAAATCTTTGTAGAACGATCTGTCACTGCCCAAGTATAGGTGTTACTTTGTGTGCTCCTGGGTGTGACAGATCGTTCTTTCTTGTGCCTCATATTGTTGCTGAACCTGCCTGTCTGACTACTCTACCTGCCTTAACCCTTAAACTGCTGGATTAATTGCTGTTGCTGAACCTGCCTGTCTGACTACTCTACCTGCCTTAACCCTTACTTTGCTGGATTGATCACTGTTGCTAAACCTGCCTGTCTGACTACTCTACCTGCCTTAACCCTTAATCTGGTGGACTGCTCTACTGTTGCCAAGCACTGTCTGCCTGACCATTCTAGTGGTGTGCCCTTGGACTGCTTTACTATTGCCAAACCCTGCCTGCCTGACCATTCTAGTGGTGTGCCCTTGGACTGCTTTACTGTTGGCAAACCCTGCCTGCCTGGCTATTCTAGTGGTTTATCTTTGGACTGCTTTGCTGTTGCCAGACCCTGCCTGCCTGACCATTCTAGTGGTTCATCCTTGGACTGCTCTGCTCTTGCCGCTGGGAACTGTCCTGCCTGTGGTGAGTGCTGCTTTCCTCATCTCATTAACTTTCTCTGCTCTGGGATATTCCCTTTCATTACGGCTCGATGCCGGTAGAACAAGACTACTGGCCGAGTTTGGTCTGATAGAGGAGTATCCCATGAGCATTACAAGAGGATGCATTTTTCATAATTCCCTGATAATTCATCAGTTTGTATCAAAAAATCACCAGTATCCCTGATGTAGGAAGAGGACTGCATGACAAAAGGTCTAAGAACTTTATCTAGGTATACTGAAATGTTGGTGAAAACAGACTCAGTTCCTGCCACTATTGGGCGACCTGGTGGTTTAAAAAGATTTTTATGGACTTTAGGCAGGGTATAAAACACTGCTTTGGGTAATAACACAGCCGTGGTCATAAAAGAGTCAGACAAGGGAGGCAACGTGGTAGTAATGGACAGGGAGTATAACATCAATGAATCATACAGACAACTAAATGATACAGATGTTTATAAAAGGCTTATTTTAAATCCCACTATTGCCTATACACCCTTAATGGAGGACATTCTCATTTTTGGTTTACAGAAAGGGGTTATACCATCTTCACTTTTTGACTCATTGCTGCCAAAAAATCCATTAACTCCCATTTTTTATTTTCTGCCAAAACTGCATAAGGATGCCTTAAAGGGATATTAAACACTTTGAGATGGTAATATAGAATGATAAATTGTATATAATAAAACAACTCTGCAATATATTTTCATTATTTATTTTGTCCTCTTTGCCTGTAATTCCATTCTGAAATTGTGAGCTTTTCAGTTCCTGTTAGAAATGGAAGTGCAGAACACTGTTAAATCCAGCACAACCATTGGCTGCACACTCTAGTGACCTATTTATAACTGACCCTAATTGGCCACAGCAGAGAAGGTAACACAAGTTACAACATGGCAGCTCCCAGTGTTTTATAGACACTAAAACTTTACACTTATTTTGTCACTTTTTAAACAACTAATGAAACTTTAAAAAATACATCTACATGTTAGTCATGGACTAATCTTTTCTTTAAATGCATCATTCTATCTAGCATGTATTTAGTGTTTAATGTCCCTTTAAACCCTCCTGGTCACCCCATTATCTCGGGGGTAGGCTCCCTTTTGGAGCCCCTCTCCGAATTAGTCGATTCTCTCTTACAGCCCCTAGTGGTTAGTCTTATGAGTTACATTTGGGATGCCACCCAGGTCCTGAGGACAGTACAGAATATCACATGGGAAGAGACATATTGTTTCATCACCATAGATGTGATGTAGTCTCCCTCTATACCTCCATTCCACACCAGCAGGGATTGTGTGCGGTATCCTTTATTTTGGATAACCATTCTAATTATTCAGCAGATGTAAAACAGTTTTTGATTCTGGCCATTGAATTCTTGCTCACTCATAATTTTTTCTTGTTTGAGGGATGTTGCTACCTCCAGAGACGTGGAACAGCTATGGGGGCAAAATTTGCCCCCTCCTATGCCAATCACTATATGGGATGGTGGGAGCTGTTCCACGTCTATGGGGGTGGCAACCCTTTCAAAGATAATATTATTTACTTTGGCCGCTATATCGATGATCTGCTGCTGGTGTGGAAGGGGGATGATAATAGTGTTGTGAAATTAATTGAATATGTCAACAGAAATGAAGCGAACCTGAAGTTCACTTTTGAACCACATCCAACACAGATTAGATTCCTAGATATAGAGCTTAATGCACAGATATCTACACACACTATTGATACTAACCTATATAGGAAACCTACCAGTGGCAACACTGTCTTGAATTATAATTCCTGTCACCCCAAACATGTCCTGAGGGCAATACCCAAGGGCCAATACATTAGAATAAGAAGAATTTGTTCTAATGATACTGTGTTTCAGGAACAAATTGATATTTTGGAGGGCAGGTTGTCTCAACGAGGCTACCCTATGAAACTCCTACAGTCCACTAAGGAACAAGTTAGCCAGATTCCACGCAACCAGCAGTTGGAATATAAACGTGATGATAGGGCCCTATCAAAAAGTGGTAATTGTAGGGATAAGCTAATTTTTAGCACCCCATACAGCCTGGAATTTAACAAAATCTGCAACCTTATTAGGGAATGTTTACCCATTCCCGCCATCGATCCATCTTTGGAGAAGGTGACGAACAATGGTTGCAAGTTTGTAGCTAGAAAAGCGAGGAATATATATGCAACATAGTAGCTCCATCACAGTTGCCTGTACATACGTACTTGGCTGCCACGTAGGATAGGATTTTACAAATGCAAATCAAAAATTTGCAAGACTTGTGATTATGTTGCTGAGGGTGAGTTGTTCCAGTCCTCAGTTTCCAACATGACCTATCATATCAGGCACCATTTAAATTGCAATTCTACACATGTAGTTTATCTTTTGACCTGCAGGGGGTGCCAGATCCAATATGTTGGAAAAACTAAGAGGATGCTCAGGGATAGAGCCCTTGAACACATCAGGGACATTGATATTCCAGATGTCTTCACGCCTGTAGCGAAGCATTTTAAAAATATGCATGCAGCTGACTCATCCCTGGCATCTTTTCAAGCCATCGACCATATTCCTAAACATACAATGGGTGGTAACAGGGGATATAAACTGTGCTACAAAGAAGCACAGTGGATATTCACACTTAATACTAGACACTCCTTTGGTATAAACATGGAAGTCAATGTCAATTTGTTCATTTGATATCCTTGTGTGACATATGTATATTTTCTTTCCAAGCCCTATTACAAAATATATTTTTAATGTAAGTTTATTTCAACTTGTTATTTTGTATATTTACTACTTATGCATCATACTAGCCCCTCCTATGTGATAAATAATGCATAACTAACCTTTCAAAACATTCAGGTAGGGTTAACATCGCATATGTTTGTAATTTGATCGGATTATTTGCCTTTATAAGGTGTTTCCGATGTGTGCAACCAACAGCAGTGAACAAGTGTGAAGGCCCCACACGAAACATGTTTGCCGTTCCTTGCACTACTGGAACCCTGTTCCTGATCTTGTGAGCTGTGTCTCACGCTTTTTGGTTTTATGTTATACTATCTACAATAAAGACTTTGTTATACTTTTTTAACCGGACTCCCTGTGCTTTCATAAGGAGGAGCTACTGTGCTTTCAGAAGGAGGAGTTGCTACGGACTATCTTGTTTCTACTTCCTGTTTGGCGTTCTAATGGGGATGCTGCCTGGTTGCACCCTCGTTCTGATGCAGGCTACTAGCTGACGTGTGCACACTCCGAAGATACGCAGCCGTGGATGTCATGGAGTGGGTGAGCGCCCTAGATCTATCTGTTTGTTGAGGAGTTAGTCCACCTAGTTAAGGTATTTAAAGGTGTTATTTTACACATGTATAATTGACATGACTAAGGGTATGTGACCCGAAACTTAGTCATTTGTATACCTGCTCTTGTTTATGAAACAATAAAAAGGAAGATTTTTGCATACTTCAGATGGTGCTGCATTTTTTATCGTATGCCATAATCACATTGCAAACCCTAGCTGAAGTTATAGGATAACTTACAATTTTAGTTATGTATACCTAGTACATATAACTTTGTAACCAATGCCATTGTGACATGTCTGTCATATTTTGTCACCCTGTAACATAAAATTAATTAAAACATGTCTTAAATTATCTTAGTGTTTCAACTCTAATTGACCTAAGAATTGTGTCTTGATAGGGACACTGTTTTCTGCATTCTGTGTTGACATCTTTGCCTCATAAAAATCACTCTCCTGAGAAGGGGAATTGCATTTGGTATTTTGTTCTCCAGATGTAAGTAATAGAAATCATTCTTCCCAAAAACATTGCCTTTAGTTAGTTAGTTGTGATAAAAAGTTGTACATAGCATGGAAATACAGCAGTAAAATTAAAGAAAGAAAAATTAACCCCTGACATCTTATAATCATAAGGTCTTCATGACTATATATCTTGCCTCCTGATCAAATTTCATCTTTAAAATCTTACACCACACATTTTTCTTACTAGGGGTCTCAATTACCTCCCCAACCCATTCCATTTTTAAGTCTGTCTCTTGTGTAAATGTTATTTCTGTACCTAATGTTTTTTGGGGTTTTTTTCTAACTTTTTATTGAAGACACATAGTGTCAGGGTACAGGTAAATTACATATATATATATATATATATATATATATATATATATATATATATATATACTTGTGTTTATTTTGAATATAGGTGGCCCAAAGCTGCGAGAACTCCGCATAGGAGTCCATGTTGTCGTGCTTGAGAAAATAGTATTCTTCTAGTTCTAGGATTTCAGAAACTTTGTTAGTCCACATATTCATGGAGGGGACCTCCCTGCTCCTCCAATTTTTAGCTATTAATATTTTGACCCCATTAGTCATAATGTTTAGTAGGTGGATGTACGGTTTGTATTTGAGTGCAGTGGGGGGTTTATGCAATAACCATATCAGGGGGTCAAGTGGGAGTTGGATTTCTAGTATGGATTCTATTTCAGAGATGACATTCCTCCAAAAGTTCTGGATGCTATTGCACCACCACCACATATGGGCAGTGTCACTGTTTACATGGCCGCAGCGCCAGCACTTGTTGCTATGGGTGTGAAAAAGGCGGTGTAGTTTTCTTGGGGTGAGGTACCATCTGTGTAACAGTTTAAAATTAACCTCTTGGATAGAGGCAGAGATGGAGGACTTTTTCGTGGCTTGAAACAATAGTCTGCTCGTTTGGGGCAGTATAATGACTCCTAGGTCCCTTTCCCAGCTCTCTAGATAAGGAGGAATGTGTCCGGGAGTGTATGAGTTAGGATTTTGTATATGGTAGACAGAGTGTGTCGCAAGGGAGGGTCTTGAATGCATAACGATTCAAAAGTGGTCAAGGGTCTGACCATGTTCCCATGGCCTGGGTGTTTGGTAATGAAGTGGGCTACCTGAGCATAGGTGAACCAGTCGTTGAAGCAGTCAAGTCCTTTTGTCACTAATTCTGTTCTTGGGAGAAGGGTTTCATTATTGGTAAGGGCATGTATTGTGAGGTCTCTATTTGTAGTTTTTATGGTGGTTTGCGTGGAGTAGGGTCTAACCGTGAACTCACCATTTTCTATCAGTGATGTCAGGGGTGAGGGGATTGATGAAATGTAGTGGGTTGTGTTTATTGTGCGTTCCCAAATCCGATAGGTCTCCTGGATCAGTGGGTTATTTGTCTTGATTGATTTAAATAAGTAAGGGCTACTCCAGCACAGCCTTCCCAGATGCGGCTTGCCCATTATCAAATGTTCTAGTGTGACCCACCTTTTGTGGCTAAAATGGATGTTCCAATCAACCAGATGTTGTAAGAAGATGTCTTGGCGGTAGGCGGTGAGATTGGGCACCCCCAGACCCCCCTGTGATTTGGAAGTTTGCATGATTTGCTTATTTATTCTAGGCGGCCCTCGGCGCCAGATGAAATCGCTAAATGCTTTTTGAATGGACGGGAGATAGGCCCTGGGGAGGAGAATTGGGAGGGGCTGGAGGAGGTATAAGATGCGAGGGAATATGTTCATTTTGATGGTGTTGATGCAACCTAGCCATGTTAATTTTTTAGAACCCCACGAGGAGAGATCTCGTATTATGTCATGTTTGATGGGTAAGTAGTTGAGTCGGAATAGGTCGTCTTGTGAGGAGGACAGTTGTATTCCCAAATACCTCAATGAATGAGTGCACCAGGTGAAAGGGGAAACCTCACGTGTGGCTTCTAGTGATGGGCCTGTCAGATTAATATTTAAAATTTCCGATTTAGAAAGGGTTTGGAAGGTGTTGAATTCGTTGAGTAAGTGGGGTATTGAGTGTTCGGGGTTGGTGATAGTGAGGAGCATGTCGTCTGCAAATAATGATAGTACATATTTCTGATCTTCAATATTGATACCCGTTATTTGAGGATTCTGCCGAATCTTAACTGCCAATGCTTCGATGACACAGGCGAATAGGAGTGGGGATAGAGGGCATCCCTGTCATGTCCCGTTATTTATGTGGAATAGGGGGGAGAGTGACCCATTAACTAATATTCTGGTTGTGGGATGGGAGTATAGAGAAAAGATCCTTGTGAGGATCCTTGTGCCTAAACCCATGTGGGTCAGTGTGGCTCGCATGAAGTCCCAGGCAACACGGTCAAAGGCCTTCTCCGCGTCAGTGGATAGCAGGACCGAGGGTATGTTTTTTAGTTTGGCATAGTGGATCAAATGTAAGGCCCTGACCGTGTTGTCCTTCGCCTCTCTACCTGGTACGAAACCGACCTGGTCGAGATGGATCAAGTCTGGAAGGATTTCGTTTAATCTGTGTGCTAAAATGCGTGCATATATTTTAATATCGGTATTCAATAACGAAATGGGGCGATAATTACTGGGGAGGTCCTGGGGTTTGTTCGGTTTAGGGATTAGAATTATATGGGCTTCTAGAGCGGAAGAGGGGAATGATTTGCTCTCGTCTATAGATTGGAAGTATTTAATCATGTGTGGGATAAGGATGTCTTGGAAGGTGGAGTAATATTTATGGCTGAAGCCATCTGGGCCTGGTGCTTTCCCAGTGGGTAAGTGTTTCATGGCTAATTGGAGTTCAGCCACTGAGATGGGGTTTTCTAATTTTTCTTTCTGCAACTCATTTACTTGTGGCAAATGGAGTTTTCTGAGGTATTCTTCTATCATTTGTGACCTGGTTGTGCTTTGGATTGGAGTTCTGGAGTTAGTGGGGGGTATATTATATAGCTTTTGGAAAAAGAATTTGAAGGTTTTGGAGATGTTAGAGGTGGAGAATTGTGGGGTGCCTCTATTATCTTTGATCTGCATGATATATTTTTGATGTGTTTTCTGTTTGAGGTATCTGGCTAGTAATCTACCTGATTTGTTTCTCCCCTCATAGTTCTTTTGTTGGGAATACAGAGCTTGCCTTTTGTGTGTTTTATCAAGGTGTGAGGCTAGCAGTTGTCTGAGTTTTGTGATTTTGTCAAGTAAGTTCCTATTGGCTGGGGATTTCTTATGGAGGGTCTCTAAGTGGAGTATTTGTAAGGTTAGAGAGGTTGTGTACTCTCGTTTGGCTTTATTAAGTTGGGCTATTAGCTCACCTCTAATAACACTCTTGTGTGCTTCCCAGAGGGTATGCGTTTGTGTCTCAGGCTGAGAGTTGTGGTCGAAATATTTGGTAAGGGAATACATCAGTTTGGGGGTTACCCCCGGTTCTGTCAGTAAGTGTTCATCAAGCTTCCAAATAAAATCTCTGATGGGTTTAGAGGGCCAGGTCAATGTGCATATCATGGAGGCGTGGTCGGACCATGTGATTGGGGAAATTGTGGCTGAGTTAAACAATGACAAACCTCCTACGTCAGTAAGCACATAGTCAATTCTGGTATAAGTCCCACGTGGGAATGAATAGTATGTGTAATCTTTAGTTAGTGGGTGCAAAGTTCTCCATACATCCTGGACTACGATTTTCTCCAGAAGTGATTTGACTTTGGAGATCTGCGAGAGTGGTGCGGAGGAGTATTGTGATGAACAGTCTAAACTGGGGTTGAGTGCTATATTCAGATCTCCACCTATTATGAGTGTGCCTTTCTGGTGGTCCAGTATTAAATTTTTATTTTTTTTCATAAAGGAGTGTTGGGGGCATATATTGAAACCAAGGTTACAGGTCTTCCGTAAAGTAGGCCAGTTAGTAGGAGGTATCTGCCCTCTCTATCTCTAATTGTTTGTAAGGGCGTAAAGGGGACATTTTTCTTAACTAAGATTCCCACCCCGTGCTTTTTATTACAATGTGATGTCCAAAAACACGTGCCAAAGGTGCGTGTGAAAGTGGTGGGTTCTTTCCCCTTGCGAAAGTGGGTCTCTTGGAGGAAAACAAGGTCTGCCCTGTGTGTATGGAAATCTTTAGAGTCTGTCGTCCTCTTGGAGGGTATATTCAAGCCTTTTGCATTAACGGAGTAAATGTTGATATTGTTACCAGTACGGGATCGTGTTTCAGGGTTAGCCATTATCTGTATTTTGGGTGTAGAGTAAGAGTCGTATAATTGATAAGATTTTCTTTTGTAAGCCTAATGGAATGCGTGCCTGGGTGCAGGACAGACCGGGAGCGTCCATACATAGCCTAAACAACTGGCTATGCGGATTTAATTTAACAACAAAAAACACAAACATAACCTGGCAATAAAAAACATATAACAGTGTAACAATAAAATTAGAAAAAAACGACATTAACAGTCATGGGTTGAAGGGGGTAGCATATCTCAGCAAACACTGGGCTCCACAAAATGAGCTTGGGGGGCTTGTGCATTATCATTGTTGGTTATACTCTTTATGCGGTTAGACATTTTGAAAAGGGCGCAAAACCACATTGGGTCCCCTGACTATATGTTTCAACCTGGGATATTTGTTTGTACTCGCAAGTAGGGTTGGGGTTTAAGGTGCGAGTCAGTATTTCTAAGCGAGTGTCTCAAGTTATCTGTATATAGTCAGGCTAGGTAAAGAGTCTCGCTGCGATAGCATAAGGCATCAATGGGCAAGGGGGGCTGCGCAGGCCTAGGTCCCTAGCTTATACTAGTGTGGCGCTTGTGATTCCTGTTTGAGTTTGAAAGGGTGTTTTAAATAGAGGAGTTGCGTTTGGCGTCTTCTAGCTATGTGAATATTTAGGGAAGGTATCTGAGCTCGTCTCAGAATTGACAGGTTGTCAGCTGTGATATCTGGGTGAGGTTGTGTGAGATGTCAAGCTCTATAACGGGAGGGAACAAAATTATAAAACAAATTCTTTGACTGTAAAAGTAACAAAATTCCCCGGTTCCCACCTCCCACCTGCATAGCGAGTATCTTATGCATCACAATTACTTACAAATATTGGGTATAATGAGGTAGCCTGGCACCTGCAATCCACACAGTACTCAAAGGCTCTACATGGACTAGCAGGCGCCCAGCAGTGAAAGGCATAGGGGAAGAAGGGGGAGGGGGGGAGGGGGAAAGAAGGGGGGATAAGCATCACATAAACAT
The DNA here is from genome assembly GCF_027579735.1 of Bombina bombina. NCBI lineage: Eukaryota > Metazoa > Chordata > Amphibia > Anura > Bombinatoridae > Bombina > Bombina bombina. Next base: position 548,188,057 of record NC_069504.1, on the reverse strand, counting down.
TGACATTTACGGAACCATTGGACCTCGGTCAAGGCCAGTCCAGCACAAACCCCAAGTCCCAGCTCCTAATGGAGCAAACAACATTGCAATATTATACTTATCAGCTCCAAGAGGTGATGTCCAGATATTTCTGCAGGTATGGAGGGTTAGACCGACGATAGGTCCAGCTTTTTCTTCTTGCTATCTTGAATCCATTGCGATCTTTGCGGCTTAGGGTCTGACTGGCCGCTTCCGGAGGGTAGGTCAGGATCTTTAGGGGTTGGTTGAGGAAAGGGAATATTCAAACCTTTTGAAAAAGCTTCCAGATCATCAGGTTCCTTATAAACATGTGTCTTGCCATCTTGTTGGACTATGAGGCTAAAGGGAAATCCCCATCTGTATTTCACTCGCCTTTCTTGTAGAACTTGGGTGATGAAGCGTATTCCTCTTCTTCTTTCAATTGTTGATGGACTGATGTCCTGGAAAATTTGAATGCTGTAGGTCTGAAACTTAATCCCTCTCTGCAGGCGTACTTGCTTCCATATTTCTTCTTTTTCTAAGAAATGTGCAAACTTGACAATGATGTCCATAGGTGGGTTAGGGGGTTTCGGCATGGGTCTCAGCGCCCTGTGTGCGCGCTCCATTGACGATTCAGTGAGTTTGAGGGAGGGAACAATATATTTGAATAGCTGGAGCAAGTATGAGATGAGGGAGTCGTGAGTCGCTTCTTCAGGGACTCATCTTATCCTCAGTTTGCTTCTGCGACCTCTATTATCGAGGTCTTCCACTTTAAGTTGAAGTGCTTGCAAAGTGAGGTCCTGTCTCACCAATTGATGATTAGAGTTGATAGAGATATAGAGTGATATTCTTCTTTAGGGAGGACATCTCCGTTTTGATAAAAGATTTAAGATCTGCAAGATCAGATTTTGAGGGGAGTTGTGAGATGGTCCTCTGAATCAGGTTAAGCTGTTGTGACTGTGATGCAGAATCTTGTTCCAATGGTATATGTGTAATTGCCGGTTGTGAGTCTTTAGCATTATCTAGGGTGTCATTCTCTGGTTTGTGGAAAAAAGAGGACATGGTGGCGGTAGATGTGGTGGAGGATTTCTTATCCGCTTAAAGTTTCTGCCTAGATGCCATTGGAAAATTAAAATTGTTCCCTTCCCCTCAATTAGGGTGGAAGACACTGAAGCCCTGTCAGCCCTTAGGTCTGGAGGTTAGCGTATCATCTGTTTGCTGGTTCAAGGTGATTTAAGTCCCTCTGTTACCAATATTTTGGGTCTGTGAAGGCTTATGGCCTCCCTCTCTGAAGTGGCGTTCTGCAGTTTGTGGTTGTGTGTGCAACTGCTTTAGAATTATTACCTTGGAGACAACCTCCGGTGTCTGATGGAGGTTTAAGTCTTGTGCCCCGAACAGGTCTCCGTGTGGGTCGAGAGGAGTGATGTGCGGCCGGGTTTACATGTGAGCACCGCTGCAGCGGGTTGTGAAGATAACGCCACGTGGGTTTCGTAATGGCGTGCGGCTGTACGCGGTGCCTCTCCCAGATGTCTGGCTTCGGGCCGATATTCACCGCTCCTCTCCACCGGCTGATGTGACTCCTGGCTGCCGAGGTATTTACCAGTCATGTGCCCATGCAAGGCACTTGAGGTTCTGAGCGCAGCCAGGCGGGTAAGTGCGGGCGCTGCGTTGTGTGGTAAGGCACAGCTTCTTCCTTCCAGGCAGGGGCCCAAGATGTGGTAGCAGCCCGGTTCAAACGCCCATCGGATAGAGACTAGGCATAAGAGTCTTTAAGCAAGCGGTTGCCCGTCAGGTCTCCATAATGAACCAGTGTGTGAGAACATGCTACGGAGCTATGTTAAAATGCAGCCATGTTCCTTCACGGCTACGCTCCGCCCCCCAATTCAGAGCACTCTTTACCCCATGCAGTGAATGAAGATGAAGTGTCTGGAATATCCTTTTGAGGCCTGATGAGATGGAGATTAGAATGCTGGAATCTCAAAGGTACATACCCATATATGGGCTTCCTGCCTGCTAGAGGATTTCTGCCTGGGAAAGGGGTCTAAGAACACAGGCATATTAAGGAAATTATGGCTTTTTACAGCTGCCTGTTAATTGACCCCTGTGAACTAAAGACACATGTTAAAATGTAAATTTGAAATACAGCAAATAAACATTTTTTTTTAATGTATGCCTCAGAATGCATTAAATATAGAAATTTGGGAAATTGTCTAATTTTCTAATATTACATGGGTATTTGCTAAGCTTGGTAGGTGACTATTTTAGTTGGTCTAAAATGTTTAACTGTGTCAGAATAATAACCTCTGTATTGTTTTTATTTTTCAGACATATAATTTATGATCTGCATAGACAGGATTCATACATCCAGGATTTATTTGAAACTTGAAATATGGTATATTCATGTTGGAATACAATGCAATACTGAATAGGCTGTTATTTGTATATAAATGCAAGGATACTGATAAAATTGTAATGGATTTTATGCTAATAATTAGCAGTATAATTCTTTTAATGTAAAGTAATATTAAAAAGAATTTGATGTTTCATATTAAAATAATCAGGAAAATGATGTGATACTACCCCATCTACAATTAATATTGTAATTTATTAATGAAATAAATTACAATATGTTTAATAGGGAAAATTAAATTAACAGTGAACTTATTTTAATATAATATAATGGTGTTTGGTATAGAAATAATCAGAAAATTGACATAAGGTTATCCTGCCTGGAATTCGGATTGTAAGTTATTAATGCAAGAAATTATGGCATTTATTACACATTTTAAAGAAATATTTTCTTTCACTGTCTAGAAATGGTTAAATGGTATCTGTTTTGTGTTGTCATGCTGCCACCCGAGGGCCAGAATCCAGTATATTTAAAGATGTGTTTAAATGGTGACCATGCTCAGCTCCGTAAGGGCCAATCTGATTAGATATTCCAGATACCCAATCAGAAGGGACAAGCACGAGGGCCACCCACTATTCTCGCCTATGATGGAAACTTATATAAGCTAATGCAAGATAGGAAAAAGGACAGATTCTGCTAAGCTAAACTTGTAACTGGTTTGTTGGGCGTGAGATATACCATTTACTCAAGCAAAGCTGATCTACCTTTTCTCATTGATTGCAAAATATACTTATTGGTATTTCTGAGGTGAGATTAAACCTGATGAAAGATATTGGATATCGATTGGTGTTCAATCCTGGTAAAGTATTAAAAGATTGTGGGTAGATTGAAGAGAGCAAATTGTGTTTTAAAACTGTATTTCATAGCCTTGAATAGCTCTTAGCTTGCCTTTTTGTATGCAAAACATTTAAAGCAAACATTCATTGTTGATGTATATAAATAGACTTAAAGAAATAAATTGTATTTTAAAGCTAGTATTTCATAGCCTGTGTATTGTTAAACATATATCATTGATACTAAGTAATTTATCTATGCAAATTTCTGATGTTTTAAAGTAGAATTGTGTTAGAGTAAAGCGTGGGTAAATAGTTGAGTATACTACTTAGAATCTCATTGTATTAATTGAATGAAAGGCTATTTGTGAATGAAAGGCTATTTGTAAATAAGGCTAGTTTTAAAGGTAAACTTTTATGAGTTTTGTAAGAAGTATAACATATCTTAATAGCTTTTAAACGTGTATAATATTGTTTCATGTCCTGGTATTACAAATATTATTAATATTTATCATATTGATATCATATTTGTAATAAATAGAAATTATTATAAAAGAGAGAAAAAAAATCCTATTTCGAAATTAATATTTTGAAAATAAAAAAATTTTTTTTTGAAGATTGAAATTTTGATGTTCATATTTCAAGATTGATATTGATATTTTGAAATATTGTTAGATTAATTTTTGAAAGATTAATAAAAATATACATTTCTCCAACATTGGTGTGTCCGGTCCACGGCGTCATCCTTACTTGTGGGAATATCTCTTCCCCAACAGGAAATGGCAAAGAGTCCCAGCAAAGCTGGCCATATAGTCCCTCCTAGGCTCCGCCCACCCCAGTCATTCTCTTTGCCGTTGCACAGGCAACATCTCCACGGAGATGGTTAAGAGTTTTTTGGTGTTTAAATGTAGTTTTTTATTCTTCTATCAAGTGTTTGTTATTTTAAAATAGTGCTGGTATGTACTATTTACTCTGAAACAGAAAAGGATGAAGATTTCTGTTTGTGAGAGGAAGATGATTTTAGCAGACAGTAACTAAAATCGATTGCTGTTTCCACATAGGAATGTTGAGATGAAGTAACTTCAGTTGGGGGAAACAGTTAGCAGACTTTTCTGCTTAAGGTATGACTAGCCATATTTCTAACAAGACCATGTAATGCTGGAAGGCTGTCATTTCCCCTCATGGGGACCGGTAAGCCATTTTCTTAGTCAAGCAAACAGAATAAAGGGCTTAATATGGGCTATAAAACTGGTAGACACTTTTATGGGCTAAATCGATTGCTTTATTTGGGCATTTTATACATGTTTTGTGCTGATAATTCACATTTATAAACTTGGGGAACGTTTTTTAACGGCAGGCACTATGTTAGACACCTTTTCCAGTCAGGGAGGGCCTTCCCAGTTGTAGGCTGAGCCTCATTTTCGCGCCTTTACTGCGCAGTTGTTTTTGAGAGCAAGACATGCAGATGCATGTGTGAGGATCTGAAAGTAGCTGAAAAAGTTTCTAGAAGGCGTCACTTGGTATCGTATTCCCCTCTGGGCTTGGTTAGGTCACAGCAAAGGCTATAGCTGGGACTGTATAGGGGTTAAATTTGTAAACGGTTCCGTTATTTTAAGGGTTAAAGCTCTGAAAATTGGTGTGCAATACTCTTAATGCTTTAAGACAGGACCTTCTTGTTCAGGGTCTATTCGAACATCCAAATCTGGTCTCCCTCCAGCTGACGGCTTGGAGATTGAACGCTTGATTCTATCAAAGCGTGGGTTTTCAGATTCTGTGATAGATACTCTGGTTCAGGCCAGAAAACCGGTAACTAGAAAGATTTACCATAAAATATGGAAAAGATATATCTGTTGGTGTGAATCCAAAGGATTCCCATGGAATAAGATAAAAATTCCTAAGATTCTCTCCTTTCTACAAGAAGGTTTGGAGAAAGGATTATCTGCAAGTTCTCTAAAGGGACAGATCTCTGCTTTATCTGTCTTACTACACAAAAGACTGGCAGCTGTGCCAGATGTTCAAGCATTTGTTCAGGCTCTGGTTAGGATCAAGCCTGTTTACAGACCTTTGACTCCTCCCTGGAGTCTAAATCTAGTTCTTTCAGTTCTTCAAGGGGTTCCGTTTGAACCTTTACATTCCATAGATATTAAGTTACTATCTTGGAAAGTTTTGTTTTTGGTTGCTATTTCTTCTGCTAGAAGAGTTTCAGAGTTATCTGCTCTGCAGTGTTCTCCGCCGTATCTGGTGTTCCATGCAGATAAGGTGGTTTTGCGTACTAAGCCTGGTTTTCTTCCAAAGGTTGTTTCTAACAAGAATATTAACCAGGAGATAGTTGTACCTTCTTTATGTCCGAATCCAGTTTCCAAGAAGGAACGTTTGTTACACAATTTGGACGTAGTCCGTGCTCTAAAATTCTATTTAGAGGCTACAAAAGATTTCAGACAAACATCTTCTTTGTTTGTTGTCTATTCTGGTAAAAGGAGAGGTCAAAAAGCGACTTCTACCTCTCTTTCCTTTTGGCTTAAAAGCATCATCCGATTGGCTTATGAGACTGCCGGATGGCAGCCTCCTGAAAGAATCACAGCTCACTCCACTAGGGCTGTGGCTTCCACATGGGCCTTCAAGAACGAGGCTTCTGTTGATCAGATATGTAAGGCAGCGACTTGGTCTTCACTGCACACTTTTGCCAAATTTTACAAATTTGATACTTTTGCTTCTTCGGAGGCTATTTTTGGGAGAAAGGTTTTGCAAGCCGTGGTGCCTTCCGTTTAGGTAACCTGATTTGCTCCCTCCCTTCATCCGTGTCCTAAAGCTTTGGTATTGGTTCCCACAAGTAAGGATGACGCCGTGGACCGGACACACCAATGTTGGAGAAAACAGAATTTATGCTTACCTGATAAATTACTTTCTCCAACGATGTGTCCGGTCCACGTCCCGCCCTGGTTTTTTAATCAGGTCTGATGAATTATTTTCTCTAACTACAGTCACCACGGTACCATATGGTTTCTCCTATATTTTTCCTCCTGTCCGTCGGTCGAATGACTGGGGTGGGCGGAGCCTAGGAGGGACTATATGGCCAGCTTTGCTGGGACTCTTTGCCATTTCCTGTTGGGGAAGAGATATTCCCACAAGTAAGGATGACGCCGTGGACCGGACACACCGTTGGAGAAAGTAATTTATCAGGTAAGCATAAATTCTGTTTTTTCATATTTCAAAAATAATCAAAAATATTTATTTTTCATATTTCAAGATTCATAAAAATATAGATTTTTTTTCATATTTCAAGATTCATAAAAATATAAATTTTTCATATTTCAAAATTCATAAAAATATTATTTTTTTCATATTTCAAAATTAATATTAATTGTTTTGTTTTTTTTAAATATAATTTTTTTTCTTCTCTTTTTATTGGTAAAAATTGTATTAGCATTTTAATTTAAATACTAAACCAATATGGGGGGCGGAGCTAGCCGGCGTCCAAGATGGTCGCTAGCATGTAGAGCTCTGAAGTAGGGTCGGCCCAAAAACAGCCTTAACACCATAGAACCTGCGAGCTGGAAGATAATAACAAGTGCACCTGTCTCCTAATAGCCCAGGGATCACATGAAGTGAGGCGGAGAAGACCCGGTGTTATAATTAGCACCGGACACTACCGCGGCCTCCCGCGGCCTTCTGACGGCTACCCACATGGCCCACATCGAGCCTTAACAACACCCGTTAAGGAGGTGCGGCGCACACAGAAGCCTTCACACCGCTTACCGGAGGAGCAACTCTACACCGCACGATCAGCGCTATCCATCTGACTGGCCACGCGGACACCATGCGAGGGGTGAGAACGTAATGCAGACATGTTAGTCTCCATTACCGTATAACACACACATTGTGGCCTCACCACTGTAACCACACAGGGGTAACTGCTCCCACAACCGGGCAAATCACGTTATACAGCCTATCCAACCTCCATCACTCACCAAATATCCCTGCATTCTATATGGCCCACTGCGCTGCATGACACAAAGATGGCGCCGATAGTCACATCAGCACAGGAATTACAGCCTCACTATACTTAGTGAAGGGGGAGATAACGCACACTTACAGGCGCTTTATCTATGGACATTAACCCTATCATTAAATTTACTCCTAACCACAGCAATTGAACCAGTGTATCACAACAGAAGGGCTCCCTTCCCACTATGTCAGCCAGGAGGGCACCTAGAGCCGAAAAACCCAGTAAGAGCAGCGCAGCCCCCACAGTTCACAATTTTTTCAAAGTAGTTGAAATGGCAGCTACAGACCCAACTGAACACTCGGATAAACTGCCTTCTTTAACATCTACATCAGATACAGGCACAACAGAGACAATGCTCACTAAAGCAGACCTGCAATCTCTGCCCTCCAAAGAGGATTTCAACAATTTTATTGCCCAAGTCAGCTCCATGTTAAAGTCCAGCTTATCTGAAGTCAGAAAAGAGATAAGTGAAATTGGCAATAGAATAGCACAACTAGAAGAAGACTCAGAACACACAGATAGGCTGCTGGATGTCCAGTCACAGCAGACATCCCACCATTCCACTCTAATAACACAACTACAGAACCAAGTGGAGGACTTGGATAATAGGGGGAGACGCCAGAACATTAGAATTCGGGGTGTCACTGAGAACATCAAAACCCCAGAGCTCCTCCCCTATCTACAGACCTTGTTTAACACACTTATGGATAACAAAGAAGAAATTGAGTATCCGCTTGATCGGTACCACAGAGCTTTGAGACCAACTCCCAAAGACGCAGCCCCTCCAAGGGACATAATTATAAAATTCACAAGTTTCAGAGACAAAGAAGATATCCTCACTGCTGCAAGGAAGAAATCACCTATATCACACAAGGGCTGTGTACTTCAATTTTTTGCTGATTTAAGTCAGCTCACACTAGCCAAGCGACGGGAGACCAGATACCTCACTTTACACCTCAGAGACCTTGGAATCCCCTACAGATGGGGCTTTCCATTTTGCCTCAAAGTGATCAAGGATAATACAACTGCAATCTACAGATCAACAGAGGACCTGGAAGACTTCTGCTCATCATTAAAGATCTCGCAACCCAGCCTCCCATCGCTACAGGAAGCCCCTAAAGATCAGCGCCTACCAAGACCACACAGGCAAGAATGGACTCCTGTCCACCATGGGAAAAAGACCAAGCCCTCCAAGGGAATACCTCCGAATCAAGGAGCAGTCACCTGACTTCAAGGACTACCTTGTGTTAAGTAACCTATATCTGTTGATTGCCATGTTACACATTGCCACAGCATGGTGTGGTCCATATAGACATTATGCCACATCCTAGGCACCTAGGCACCTATCCATAAGTACGACGAAAGGTTAACCATCCTATAAAGAGTTTGCTCCCTGTAGCAGTGTCTATACCTCATAATTCCAGCCCCATATTCTGAGGCCGACCTGCTACCGCAAGTCGTAGCAGCTACTTATTCCCCCCCCCTACTCCCCCCTTTTTTGTTTTTCATTTTTATCCACCTGAAAGCGTAGCATGAGGTATGTTTATGCTTTTAGATTAAGTTTTACATATGTTGTTCTGTTTTTGTTTACGTTTGCCTTTTACCATTTCAGATATGCCTTCTCTGAACTGCCTCTACCACCACCTACCTTTCCTCCCCCTTCTCCCTGGTCTGGTCGGACCCGCACGACTCACCCTATAACTCAGCCCCAGGATCTGGATCCATTCGACATAAGGTACAACCCCCCTTGTGAGCACACAGCACAGAGCCAGTATGGCTCCCACTTTTCCCACCTCCCCCACCCCACTGATAGCTTAGAATGACTCCCACAGTGTCACAGTACTCCCTCCCCACTGGAACACACACCGTCAAACTAATAACCCTTAATGCCAGGGGACTGAACTCACCCACAAAGAGGTCGGTCGCTCTCTCCTGTTTTAAAAGAGCTAAGGCAGATGTAGTCTTCATACAGGAGACGCACTTCCCGAAAGATAACTCACCTAAATTCTCAAATAGAGACTTCCCCACTGCATATTTTGCGTCCCATGCCAGCAAACGCGGGGGGGGGGGGTAGGGATTATGTTCCACAGATCACTACCGTTTCAATTGTCACAAGTAGAGGCAGACCCAGGGGGCAGATGGCTAATCCTTACTGGCCTCCTATACAATCGACCTATTACCCTGGCCAACATCTACACCCCGAATTTCAAACAGGCACAGTTTTTTAGAAAAGTCGCAAATAAGATACTCCAGGTCCAAAAGGGCTCTCTAGTCATGGCCGGGGATTTGAACGTAGCCCTTGACCCTTGTATCGACTGCTCCCTAAGCCAAGGCAGTGTACCCCTTAAAACCATTCAAGACATAACTACGACCACCCACAAACTTACCCTGATAGACACATGGCGGGCGAAACATCCAGGTCAGCGCGACTACACGTTTTTCTCTAACCCGCACAGGTGCTACTCGCGTATAGACTACATTTTCACCGACCAAATTACCTACAGCCTAGTGAGGGACGCTGACATAGAACCTATTAGTTGGACAGACCATGCTATGGTGACAACCACATTAAACTGGTTAGATAGGCCCGTTTCCCCTTACGTGTGGAGGCTTGATGAATCACTGCTAAAAAAAAACGAGTTATCCACACGATTGGCAGAAAAACTAAAAGAATATTTTGAACTAAACAATACACCAGGTATAGCACCGCACACCCTATGGGAGGCCCACAAATGTGTAATCAGAGGTGAAATAATTAAACACAAAGCACAGCTGACTAAACAATACCGAGAATCATACAGGTCCGCGACACAGAGCATTCGCGACATAGAGCTACAGCATAAAATGTCCCCACAAGACAAGAACTTAACAGATAGATTGAGGCAGGCGAGGAATGACTTAAATAGACTAATTTATAAAGAGGCTCAATCGAAGGCATTCTTCCTTAAGAAAATGTATCTAGCTACCTCCAATAAGATAGGCCCCTCCCTAGCTAAATCTCTCAAGGAACAAAAACTTAGTTCTTACATACACAGTCTAATCGACTCTGCCCGTCATCAAGCCCTTAGCAGCCACCAAATCGTTGACCAATTCAGGTCTTTCTATAACAACTTATACAATCTACCGAGCCCCCCACTCGCGGCAACCCCACAGGCGCGGGAACAGTACATTGAGGAAGCTGCCCTACCGGTACTCCCTCCAGAGCTATCAGAAACCCTGGAAGCCCCAATAACTACCTCGGAGGTACTCCTAGCAATAAAATGCCTTCCACTACGTATGAGCCCAGGGCCCGACGGGTTCACCAACATCTACTATAAACAGTTTAGCTCCACACCTAACCTCCATGTTTGCAACAATAGATAAGCAGGTACCATGGCCCAAACACACCTTAGAAGCCCATATCATTGTTTTGCCAAAGGCGGACAGGGACCCCCAAAAAGTGGAAAATTATAGACCTATCTCGCTACTAAATTCTGATATTAAACTTTACGTAAAAATATTAGCAACACGACTGAACACAATCCTTCCCCAAATTATCCACGTAGACCAAACAGGGTTCATTCCCAGAAGGGAAGCACGAGACAACACCATCCGTGTACTCCACCTAATAGAACAGTCCAGCCGGTCTAACGCACCGTCAAGTGTAATATCAACCGACGCTGAAAAAGCCTTTGACCGGCTGGACTGGGAGTTCCTCCATTCTTGCCTGTCCGCCTTTGGCATAGGAAGGGTAATGATCCAAAGAATTCTCAGCTTATACTCCCAACCCTCAGCACGGGTTAAGGCTAATGGTATTCTCTCCGACAGCTTCGAGATAAGAAACGGGACGAGGCAGGGATGCCCCTTGTCTCCACTCCTTTTCGCCATCTCAATGGAAGTCCTGGCCTCTCAGATCAGAAACTACCCCAACATTACAGGAATTGAGCTAGGCCCTAATACATATAAAGTAACACTCTACGCGGACAATGTCCTACTTCTACTCACCCACCCGAGTGCCTCACTACCTCACCTATTAGGAGAGTTTGATAGATTTAGTGCCCATTCCAACTTCCTCATCAATGCTAGGAAATCTGAGATCTTAAATATAAACATTGAAAAGCAGCAGTTTGCAGCTTTGGCGAATTGCTGCCCCTACAAACTAAACTGTGACAAAATTAAATACCTTAGTGTTTATCTTACCCCGAATAGTGGCAAACTGTTTAAACATAACTACATACCTATTATGCATAGACTCAAGAAAGAGCTAGACAACTGGCAAAACAAGCCACTTTCGTGGTGGGGCCGCATACAGGCGGTCAAGATGACTACCCTCCCGCGGCTGCTTTACATAATGCAGGCGGTGCCAATACACCTACCAAACACATACCTCTACCAAATACAGTCAATGCTAAATTCATTCATCTGGGGAAGTATTAAACCACGCATTAGCAAAAAAGTTATTATGTCCCCACTAGGAGCGGGAGGACTGGGTGTACCCTCGATCCAGCAATATTATAGGGCAATAGTGATGCAGAGAGTTCTTGAATGGCATGACAGCACAAATAGCAAAGCATGGGCATCTATTGACTCTTTCCTTTTAACCTCACCTAACCTGGGTCCCCTAACCTGGATCAGCCCCTCAGCCCGACCACCCCTCGCAAAGACATCCCAACTCTATGCCCACCTTTTCAAGACCTGGGACATAATACGAGCCAAAGACAAGGGTATTTCTTCCCCTATCTCCCCGATGACACCAATATCACACAGCGCCGAGTTCTTTGGAGGCCTATTGGCGGAGAGGCATTGCCCAGGTGGCATGTCAAATACAACCCCATTTGCCAACCTGGTCTCTAACCACACACTAAAAACACGCTCACAAATGACAGACATAGCTGGGGGGAGTTTCTCCTCCTGGCTCAAATATGCCCAACTGACTCACCTCCTGAAAATCTCACCCCATAAGGACAGTCTAACTAGAGAACTGACCCCATTTGAAAGGCTGTGCCTGTCGGGCTCTCCGCCCCGTAGCTCCCTCTCTATAGCAAAGAAAATGTTAGATAACACCCCTATGGCACTGCCCCCCTCATACAAGCTCCACTGGCAAGCAGAACTAGGGAGAGAAATATCTGAAGAGCAATGGCAGGCGATTCTCTATAGCACTTCCAAGTCCTCGTCCCTAGCTAGAATCTTGGAATTGAATCATAAGATCCTATTCCGCTGGTACCTCACACCCGAAAGAATTAAACAAATCTACCCGAGAGCAGGCGCCACTTGCTGGAGGGGGTGTGGGGCGGTGGGAACGATGGCCCATATATGGTGGTACTGTCCAGTGATCTCCCCTTTCTGGAGGAGAGTAGAGAGAAGAGATTCCTTAAGGAGCTCATGGGTCCAACATTTAGCTTAACACCCCTCACTGCCCTCCTGAACCATAAATATGAAAAGATTTGTAAGATCAGATGGAAACTCCTACAAATTACCATTAATAGTGCAAAAGCACTCATCTCCCGGAAATGGAAATCCTCAAATGTCCCCACGTCCCAGGAGTGGCTCCACCACATCTCGGAACTCTTGGAGGGGGAAGAGTATTCCTTCTTCAAGAATGGCAATCTGGCCTTCTTTCACGAAGTCCGGTTCTATTGGGAGTCTTTCTCCCACACCCTGAGAGAGACGACACACTCTATCCCACCCGGCATCCCTTAGGGAACAATGCCTCCGACCAGACCCCTCCCCCCTCCCTCCCCTCCTTTCCCTCCCACCCTCCCTCCCCTCCTTCCCCCCCCCCCTCCTCTCCTCCCCCCCCCCCCCCCCCCCCCTCTCCTTTTTTTTTTCCCTCCCTCTTTTCCCCTTCACTATATATTGCTCTTATGTTATACAGGCAGGTAAGGCTATATTAAAGGACAGAAAGGCATTTGTTATTTGTTTATAACTGTTTACAACTGTTAATAACTGTTTACAGTCATGTACGTTACAGCTGAAATGTACGGACTCATTTATCTTCTAATTGCGTTACTGACTTAATATGCTGGGAACTTGCCACAGCCTAGAGGGCTGTCATTGGATCCCCCCACTTAATATGTCCCAATACAAAGACCACTTAGACTTTAAACTCCATGGACTCTTGCATAGCGTGGGGTCGCTGGCATCCACTTACCAACTGTACAATTGTTCCTAGAATCTGTGTTGTATTGTATCGCAATTATATTTCAATAAAAGTTTTATAAAACCAAAAAAAAAAAAAAAATACTAAACCAATATAATAATGTCCATCACTAGGAGTGACTCATTTAATTCTGTACATAGCGTTGAAAATGGTCCCATCACAATACCTATTACTAGAGGTCAGGTCCTTAAAGGATTACTTTCTGTTATAATTTTTAAGCTAAACAACTAACATATTAAAGTTAATAAACATTAATTAAAACCTACTGAACTATATTTTCTCCAAAACGAAGTTTCATAACGTTCTAAAAGTTATATCTTTTATTCGCCGATGATGTCACGTTTTCCTGCCCACTATTTTCAGCACTGTGTGTTCAAAATACTTAAACCAATAACTGTGTGTTTAAAGCGCCATTTTGAAACCTAGGTATTGTAAACGGATTGGTACAGAGCAAAGGATACCCACAGAGTGGGTTTGGAAAACAATTAAATTTGCAGACAAGATTTCTGATATACGGTAGAGATATGTTAATAAAATGCTATTGATAAAAAGCGTATTTGGGGTAGTTAGTTAGTAACAGGCATAGAAAATATTTACTTACAGTGGCACTTTAAGAAAGACATTATAAGTCACATTAAAGAGAAGTTTAATATTGCGGTGAATTAAATGATTTTATGGATATGCTTGAAATTAGGGCTAAAAATATTACAGTTAATAATAATATGTGGAATGAAAACAATGAATTTTTCCAAGAATTATTAATGATTAATCAATGCAAGACTCTCAAAAAGCGAGACAAACTAATACTAAAATCTTGGCCCCTTGTGATATGCATTATACCTAGACCTAGAAAGTAGTATTCGTTCCTCACACAGATGCGAAGAGGAGTTAAAAATAGCCAAAAATAAAATGGACGAGTTTGCCCAAAACCTAACCGGCCTTAGATAAGCATAACATAGACTTACTAGCACAGATACAAGAATTAAATAAACAGCTTGCGCAAAGCCAGAGAGAATTAAATGATTTAAAAAGGTCATACCGCCATAATGAAAACCCCTATATTAGTGAGAATAATGCAGATAATGCTAACTCCCTCAGAGAACGCGTCAGGGACGAGGTACAGAAATATATGGAAGAGTGTAGACAAACGACCCCTATTGGGTCAGAAATAGATTTCCCAAATAGGCAGTCACCTCATGATGTAAATCCAGGAAACTGCTGTAACTCAGCCGGTGAGGGTGAGGGAAACTCTAATAGAGAATCCCAAAATAAGTCTAATAAGGTATACGATTCCCATAAAATAGTTACTTTCATAATGGGTGCCGTACCTGTATTCTCCAACAAGGGAACAAACTCCGTAATTGATCACTTAGAGGCCTTTGAAAATGCATTAGCTATAATGAATGTTACAAGTGAGAAATTAAAAGTTGAACTTCTGCCCTGGGTATTTGACGGTAAGCATCACAAATTCTTTACTTCACTAAAGGGTATGAATATTCATTCCTGGAGTGAAATAAAACGACAATGCAGAAAAGAATTCGGGCAACATCGCACTAAAACTGCCACGAAAATAGTGGTATATGGTTTAAAATGTAGTGCGAATCAAAGTCCCATCGAGTTCCTTTCTGAATTGAAAAATGCGTACAGTATGGCTGAAGATAATCCCAGATTTGATTGCTCAGAATTTGTAAATTTATTTTTTGAAGCACAACCTACACCCATCAAAATTAATTTAGCTAGAGATTTTGATGAGGAGTGCTCATTGGAATGGCTGATCAAAGAGAGTACAAAATTATACTCTATTCAGCAGTCCAGTGAACAGGGGGTGAAAAGGGAATCAAAACCCAAAATTTTAGCAGAAACTAGGTTGTCACCTAGCCCCCTCAATTTGGAGTCTAAAAAGAAAACCTACGCGAAGGTGGCCAGTCAAAACAGGCCATCTCCACAGAGGTTTAACTCTGCCCCTCCCCCAACACGAGCTGAGGCGCAGAGAGACTATAACCAAAGTGGGGGACATAATCGGGTGAATAATTACTCACAAAATAATTGGTACCCACGCAAAGGTAGATACAATAGATGGCGAAGATATTCTCAGGGTAACCAGACGCCCCAAGTATATAATGCTCCCCAAAGTACTAATACTGAACAAGCTGAACCCCAGGGGCAACCACGCCAAAATAGAAATAGCGGCCCTGATTCTGAGGGAACCCAATGGTCCAGGAATCATTATTATGGGGCACCAAGAGATAGGTCCAGGGGTAGAGGTAACTTGTACAATCAGATAGATATGCTTTTTACCCAGTTAAATTAGTTGAGCGAACAATTCGCTAATATGAGTCAACCTTCTACGGCTCAGCAACCGAACAATACTTTTTTAGGGGTACAGCCAGTGGTCAGCAGTGGACCACAGGCACAGTCATAAATACTGCAGTATCACCTGAAAGGGAGGGGAGAGATATACAAAATGTAATAATAAATATCAATGATACTAATCATGTTCTCTCCCCACAGACCGGAAACGGACGATTTAGCTGTGATGACGAGCAACCTCGGCCTGAAAATTAACCAATCTTTCCCTTTGCAGTGTTCTCTTAACCTTATTTCCACAGATGCAGTACACAAGAATCCAGCCGACCCTGTCATAAAGGAGACCAGTAGGTATGAAATTCCTTCTGCACGGGAAAACATGGCGGATTCAAGTAACACGTGTTGAAGCCCACAGATGTACAATAATGCAAACTTTATGTGTGAAATGGTAGAAACTGCAGGGAGATATTATATATTAGCTGAGCTGCAAGATTCAGTCTCCAACCCTATCATGGGATTAATTGATACTGGGTCTCAGGCAACTATTTTATCCCACAGGTACTACACACAGCTAAATGAATTAACACCCCACAAACCTAAAATAAAAGAATTTGATGGTTCTCTAATAGGAGTTGGGGGTGACTCCCTAAATGTTTACGGTACTGCCTGTTTAAAATTTAAATTGGGGAACAGTGTCATAAGACAGCCTGTCATTATAGTGGATCTGCTAACTGATCGTTTAATTATTGGTAGTGATCTCCTGAAGCGATTAAGCACCATAATTGATTGCATAAATAATGTAATTTGGTCACAAGTTAAAAGGCCTATCAATTATGAGAAATCTGGTATATCTCGCCCCCGACATAACTGTCATGTGGTGGAAGAGAAACCAGTTTCTCTGGAGATTCATTTCAGGAATAACTCTGTACCTGAAATCACTATTTTACAAATAGATGATCAGACTCCTTTAAGTGGCTCTGATGGTAATACTTTTAAAATATCGCCTGGAAAGATAGCGAATATTTCCCTAGATGGCGATGTATTAACCATATCTCTCCACAAGGGGGATCATAAAATCCCTAAGGGGGGAGGCCATGCTCAATACCTCACAGGGATTGAGAGAGTTAAAGAGGATATATTTATCCCTATACAAATGCGTGACCTTCGTACAACAAAATATGCCAAGTTGAGTTTAAAACAGGAAGCTAGCTATATAAGCGAAGGCTTATTAGCACAGATAGCGGAACCTAAAGTGATTAAATATCTTTCTCCCCAAGACCACTGGGTCAACGGCCTGGATGACAGGTTTGAAAGCTATAACATCACAGCTAAGTGTTTATTATCTGTCTCTATTGGTAATAAGTCAGTGAAGCACCGGTTTTTAGTTTTAAATACTCCCCATAATCAAATATACATTGGCAATGATATCTTACATAGATATGCCATACAAATAAATTTGATTAACTCAAACCAGCAATTGCCATATGCTGTGAATATGCAGCTGTCTAACGATGTTATAATTCCTGCCGGGGCTGATAAATTTCTATTACCCTTACAGGTAAAAAGAGGTCAGAAATTAAAAAATTCTGAAACACTAATTTGCCTCTCCCATAGAATACAAAATCTGGGTGTCACAGTGACCTACACTCCTTTGGTAAATATTGGAACGATTCCAATACATGTTATTGTGCATAACATGACCCCACAGGATATAACATTATCCAAGGGAACTACCATAGGATATGTGCTGGAATCAAGTTATTACACTTTTGGATTCCAGAATAATGTAATTGGGCTAATACCTGAAGGATACTTAACTGAAGAACAATTAATAGAACAATCCTTTACATCTATGCCAGAGGGTCTATTTAATATTCAGTCTATTTATCCCTTCAGCTCAGAGGAAGGCATCTGTAAAATTGAAGAAGCCTCTCTAGTGTTTGATCAGCCGATCAAACAGCAAGATTACCCCAATACCCAGAGTCATGGGGGCAATATAAATTATAATCAAGGGGATCTCACCTCTAGGTTGGAATAAGCCTATGAAATAGGACAGCCTGAAATCTTTCCAGGATTTCAGCATATAGTCAAAGAGCAAATATCCTTAGCTAATGGCTCTTCAAGCGATGATGAACGGCAACAGCTGCGAGAACTCCTGACGGAGTACAAGGATATTTTTGCTAGGGATTCTTATCACTGTGGTACTACAGACAAACAGATCCCGATGCACCACCTGTCTTTGTTAAACAATACAGACTTCCTTTAGCCTCATATGATTCTCTTGCAGAAATCAGAAGGAACTTGGAAGAAAGGGGTATCATACGACAGGTGTATAGCTCTTATAATAATCCTATTCTAGGTGTTCTTAAGCCTAACGGACAATGGCGTTTGTGTGCTGACTTAAGACAGCTAAACAAGCGAGTGTACATGTCTGGCTGGCCTGTACCATACATTGACCAGTGCCTTGCACAGATGCATGGATCCAAAATATTCACTGCCATTGATTGTGCGCAGGGATATTGGACCATAAAGGTACATGAGGAGGACCAGTATAAGATGGCATTCTCATTCCAAAAGGTCCAATATGCATTTCAGAGACTCCCTTTTGGATACATAAATTCTGGACATGAATTTGCTGTATTCATGCATAAGGCTATGCCTGATGCACTGGAAAGGGGGACCTTATCTTATGTTGATGATGTTTTGATCAAAAGCACAGACTTTGAAAAACACATCGCAGAGCTTAAACAAGTCCTCAGCCAACTTAAAAGGGCATGTGTCAAATTATCCCTACAAAAAGCTTAATGGTGCTGCACTCATGTAAACTTCTTAGGACATGAAGTTACTTCTGAAGGGCTAAATCCTCAGAAGAAGAAGATGGAAGCTATAGTAAATTCTAAAAACCCAAATAACTTAAAGGAATTGAGATCCTTCCTGGGTATGATGAATTATTCTCGCAAATTAGTTGATAATTATGCAGAATTAGCTAAACCACTACTACTTCTTCTATAGAAGGATGTGAAATGGCACTGGAGTGAGTCTCAAGAGACAGCCATAAGAGAGCTGAAGAGGAAACTTACACAAGCACCTTGTTTAGCATACCTTGAAGGTGGTAAACCTTTCTTGTTAGAGACAGGGTACACAGATGTAAGCATGGGTGCTGTTTTATACCAAAAGCATGATAATTTAAGCAAAGCCATTTCTTATGCAAGCAAAACTCTATCCCCAGTGGAAATAAAATTTAGCGATTGCGAAAAAGCCCTCTTATCTACTGTATGGGCTCTACAAAATTTCCGCAGCTATATTCAGGGCGAGAAAATTATTGTAGAAACGGCCCACCAGCCTTTGCTATATTTGCTGAGTGAGAGAATAAGAGATGGGAATTTGTCAAATAGCCGCATAACAGCGTGGACTCTTTCCTTACAAGGCTGGCGTTTAGAAATTCGCTACAAGCAGAATTAAAAGAATCCAGTCGCACAGGGGCTTGCTGAGCTCCACAACTGTACTGCTAGAGATCCTGGGGAAGAATTATCAGAAGATGATTTCCTGGAAGAACAATTGCTTTCCCCATATAAAATATACAATGTGGACCAGTGTCAAACATTACCTTGGGTATATGTTGATGGTTGTTCTTACCATGCCACTATTGATGATGAGCGCCGATTAGTCGCTGGCATTGGTATAACTTGGGCAAATGGATTCTCAAATATATCTATAGGCTTTAACATTGGACCAAGATCCAGTCAAGTTGCAGAACTAACTGCTGTTCTAAAAACCATTGAAATGGCTATTGAACAAGGTATTCATGAATTTGTGATCATAACTGACTCAAATTATGTGTGTGACAGTTTTGTTGAATACCTGGCGACTTGGAAAATAAATGGTTTGCAGAAAAGCAATAACAAACCAGTCAAGCATGGCAAGTTGTTCTGCAAGATTGATAATCTGCTGGTATCCAATGATTTAACCATACACTGGGAGAAGACCAAGGGTCATTTCAGGGTTCTAGGTCCTGATAAGGAAGGCAATGATCTTGCGGATTCATTAGCCAAACAAGGAGCCATAACTGGAGAACTCCTTAATATTGAACACTTAATGGGTGCAATTCAGATAGAAGCCATTGCCAGAAACCAGGCTAAACAACAGAGTGAGCCTAACCTGGTACAATGGAGTCAGAATTCCCCTAGTGAGGACTTGATCACTAGTCAAAAAGAAGACCCCATTGTAGGCATCTTCTATAAACACATAGAAGATCCTGAAAGCAACTCCATCTCAAAAGATGATTGTATTGGCAAAGAAGATCTTAGAATCTTAATGAAATCCAGATCACAATTCAAGTTACGGGATGGTTTGTTAATTAGAACCTCCAAAACTGGCTTCCAGCAATGGGTAGTACCCACCAAATTCAGAGGTCTAATACTTCAACATGCCCATGATGCTCCCACATCTGGTCTTCGTGGTACCAAACTCACGTATGAAATATTGCGTGACTACGCTTTTTGGCCACACATGTTTAAAGATGTTCAAACCTACTGTCAAGGGTGTTTAATCTGCCCACAGTTCCAACCCACTGCGCCAACACATAGAGCGCCATTGCAGAAAAGGGGGATGGTAATGCCATGGTCAGATATACAAATCGATTTTATTGGTCCAGTAATTAGGTCATCAAGAGGTAACAAATACATGTTAACAGTGACATGCCTGTTCACTAAATGGGTAGAGTGCATCAGTGCACCTAACAATAGTGCTGAAACATGTGCAGCGTTGCTCCTCAACCACGTATTCTCCAGATTTGGTTTACCCCAAAGAATCAAATCAGATCGGGGAACCCACTTTACTAGCGAAATGATGACAAAAATGTGGAAAATACTAGGGGTAAAAAGAAAGCTCCATATTGCTTATAGAGCTGCCTCAAGTGGTGGTGTAGAGCGTTACAACCAGTCCATTGTTAAAATCCTCAAAAAGTTTGTGAGTGAAACGGGTAAGACTGGGATGTAAAACTACCTCTAGTCCTAATGGCATTAAGAGCAACTCCAAGTAGTGCTACCAAGATGTCACCTTTTGAACTGATGACTGGTAGAAGAATGGTTCAACCTCAGCATCTGCTGTACTGTACATCAGACCAAAACTTGATAAATGCTGCCAATACACATCAATATGTGGAGAACCTAAGAAAGCAACTGCAATATGCCTTTGCATTTACTCAAAGGAATTTAGAAAGAGCCGCAACTGCCACTAAAACCTATTAGGATCTCAAAACGCCCAAAAAGGAATATGAAATAAATGATAAAGTTTATCTTTATAACTTTGGAAGAGATCAGGTTAGGGAGAAGAAATTTCTTCCATCATGGAAAGGTCCTTTTGTCATTACTGACAAAATATCTCCAGTGGCCTATAAAATACGGATCCCCAAAAATGAAAGTTTCATAGATAAATGGGTCAATATCAATCAGCTGCGAGCATGTCATCCTAGGTCCCAACTACAAGTCATAGAGGGAGAATGAAATGTCATATCCCCAAATGGAATAAAGACATACTGTATTTTAAAGATGCCTAACTGATAAACATGAAGGCTCAAAAAAATGACGGACTCTCTGCATGAGAGACTGTCTATGATGTATACGGCCAACATCCTCACCGAGTACCACTGACTTTAAGCCAATTCAAATACATGTGTCCTACATCTATGTGAAGTTGGAAGGGGGATTTATGTCAGGGTACAGGTAAATTACATATATATATATATATATGTATGAAATTAAATAATACAAGAGAATGTGTTTATGTATGAAACCATTTTTTTATCAGATATTACTAAAGTAAGGGCTGCAATTCTGATGTCAGGATTGATTCAAAACCCCATGAATTGAATACACATTTCAAGACTCAATTGCAGACAGGATGTCTCCAGATACTTTAACACTAAAACATTTGCTCTTTAATTGGGAGTGTAAAAATTCAGAGCACTCTTTACCCCATGCAGTGAATGAAGACGAAGTGTCTGGAATATCCTTTTGAGGCCTGATGAGATGGAGATTAGAATGCTGGAATCTCAAAGGTACATTCCCATATATGGGCTTCCTGCTAGAGGATTTCTGCCTGGGAAAGGGGTCTGAGAACACAGGCATATTAAGGAAATTATGGCTTTTTACAGCTGCCTGTTATGTGACCCCTGTGAACTAAAGACACATATTAAGATTTAACTTTGAAATACAGCAAATAAACATTTTTTTGAATGTATGCCTCAGAATGTATTAAATATAGAAATTTGGGAAATTGTCTAATTTTCTAATATTACATGGGTATTTGCTAAGCTTGGTAGGTGACTATTTTAGTCGGTCTAAAATGTTTAACTGTATCAGAATAATAACCTCTGTATTGTTTTTATTTTTCAGACATATAATTTCAGATCTGCATAGACAGGATTCATACATCCAGGATTTATTAGAAACGTGAAATATGGTATATTCATGTTGGAATACAATGAAATACTGAATATAAAATAGGCTGTTATTTGTAAATAAATGCCAAGATACTGATAAAATTGTAATGGATTTTGAGCTAATAATTAGCAGTATAATTATTTTAATGTAAAGTAATATTAAAAAGAATTTGATATTTCATATTAAAATAATCAGGAAAATGACGTGATACTACCCCATCTACAATTAATATTGTAATTTATTAATGAAATAAATTACAATATGTTTAATAGGGAAAATTGAATTAACAGTGTACTTATTTTAATATAATATAATGGTGTTTGGTATAGAAATAATCAGAAAATTGACAAGGTTATCCTGCCTGGAATTCGGATTGTAAATTATTAATGCTAGAAATTATGGCATTTATTACACATTTTAAAGAAATATTTTCTTTCACTGTCTAGAAATGGTTAAATGGAATCTGTTTTGTGTTGTCATGCTGCCACCCGAGGGCCAGAATCCAGTATGACAGTTAAGGGACTTAACTGTTAAAAGATGCGTTTCCATGGTGACCATGCTCAGCTCCGTAAGGGCCAATCCGATTAGATATTCCAGATACCTAATCAGAAGGGACAAGCACGAGGGCCACCCATTATTCTCACCTATGATGGAAACTTATATAAGCTAATGCAAGATAGGAAAAAGGACAGATTCTGCTAAGCTAAACCTGTAACTGTTTTGTTGGGCGTGAGATATACCATTTTACTCAAGCAAAGCTGATCTACCTTTTCTCATTGATTGCAAAATATACTTATTGGTATTTCTGAGGTGAGGTTAAACTTGATGAAAGATATTGGATATTGATTGGTGTTCATCCTGGTAAAGTATTAAAAGATTGTGGGTAGATTGAAGAGAGCAAATTGTGTTTTTAAACTGTATTTCATAGCCTTGAATAGCTCTTAGCTTGCCTTTTTGTATGCAAACCATTTAAAGCAAACATTCATTGCTGCTGTATATAAATAGACTTAAAGGGCCACTGTAAGTAAATATTTTCTCTGCCTGTTACTAACTAACTACCCAAAATACGCTTTTTATCAATAGCATTTCATTCACAAATCTCTACCGTATATCAGAAATCTTGTCTGCAAATTTAATTGTTTTCCAAACCCACTCCGTGGGTATCCTTTGCTCTGTACCAATCCGTTTACAATACCTAGGTTTCAAAATGGCGCTTTAAACACAAAGTTATTGGTTTAAGTATTTTGAACATGCAGTGCTGAAAATAGTGGGCAGGATAACGTGACATCATCGGCGAATAAAAAATATAACTTTTAGAACGTTTTGAAACTTAATTTTGGAGAAAATATAGGTCAGTAGGTTTTAATTAATGTTTATTAACTTTAATATGTTAGTTGTTTAGCTTAAAAATTATAACAGAAAGTAATCCTTTAAAGAAATAAATTGTATTTTAAAGCTAGTATTTCATAGCCTGTGTATTGTTAAACATATATAATTGATACTAAGTAATTTATCTATGCAAATTTCTGATGTTTTAAAGTAGAATTGTGTTAGAGTAAAGCGTGGGTAAATAGTTGAGTATACTACTTAGAATCTCATTGTATTAATTGAATGAAAGGCTATTTGTGAATGAAAGGCTTTTTGTAAATAAGGCTAGTTTTAAAGGTAAACTTTTATGAGTTTTGTAAGAAGTATAGCATATCTTAATAGCTTTTAAACGTGTATAATATTGTTTCATGTCCTGGTATTACAAATATATTCCAATATGTTCATAGATATTAACTAATAAAAAGAATTCAGGCATTTATATTAATTGTATGGTTTCTAGTAGATGCATATTGATTGAGGGTTTATATTTTAAAGGATAATTATTAAATGTATTGTATTATAGCCCTGCCATAGACTGACATAAGAATATATAGAAATACAACATTATACATATAATAAATCTGTAGGCATGCTTACAATACGCAAACTCGCCAATGAAAAAGAAAATTCAGAATTCTAAAACAAGTCGAATGTAAACAATAGTCGAGCTATGTATTTTATAATAAGAAAATAGAGAATGGTCTTCATGTGTCTTCCTATTTTTTATAATACAGCGAAACAAGTTTTATTATGTATAAATAGTATGATGAAATTTAAATTATTGGTTTTAAGACTTTTAACTCAATTCGTAAGTAAAGCTGAACATTTTTGCTGTTCTAAATAGGAGAGATAAAGTCAACACTGTGGTAAAATTAAAAGCTGCGAATAAAAAAAGTAGTGTAGGTTGCAGTATTGGGTAGAAAAACCGCGTAGATAGTCCTACTAAACTAGGAGGCGTATTATGGGATGGTGAGGAGGGGAGGTGGTTATGGTAGTGTAGTAGGTAATTTATATGCTAATTATATATTGGATTAATGTTATATCTAGTACAAGGGAGCCGCAAGTTCTATATTCACAGAGCTGGCATAGTTTATGGAGCTTATTCGAAATGCGGTGCATAAAAAGGGCATAAATGATAATAGTAATGCTGGACCTGCCTGCACTAAAGACACTGTGTTAGACTTCTAAATGAAACTATGCGTCGCAGTGTATCTATGACCCCACCAGCAGGTTATGAATTTGCACTCTATGCCTTGAATTAGGACGCTAGAGCACTCAGTAAGATGCTTGTGAACTAAACAGCCAAACCTAATGACAAATGAATTGTGACTTCTAACCTCTTTTCAGGTCTGTCAAGCTCCTAATAGTAGGGATATCAGTTTGGGTTAAATTTAGTGGATATAATGAGTTTTATGGTTTAACCTCAGATGTGCTATACAAGCGACACATTAGGTCTAATTTGGCTAAGATATGGTAAATTACCATAAGTATGCAAGTTATATGCATGAGCAAAAATAGACTATGGGAGTTAGAATGGGACCTTTGTAATAAAAAACACAATTGACTATGAAAGACTACCCCTAAAATAATATGGAACCTTTAGTTGGGGTTGGTGTGGGAACGCACTATGTATAAATTGGATAACAGTGGGGCTGCAACATTATAGGGAAAGGGACGAAGCAACTAAACATTACATAACAGCTGCATGATGGGACGTAATAAATGTTAGGGCGCAGCCTCGGCCACTGGCAACGCCTGTGCTGTAGTGAAGTAAAACTCAGTATTCAACTCATTAAACCCCTAAGTGAGTTTTGGTAGGTGCTAGTAAGGATGTGGGAGTAATGAATGTCTCACATGAATAAAAAGAGTATTATCCCAAATACAGCTGTAAACGGAGATAGGGTACAAGAAAAGACACCTCTTGTAAATACTATAAGAAACGGGGCCTCAGGCAAAGAAAGACAAAACAGTGCAGAAAACATTTGTGCATACATAGTAGTGTTCAATACATAGTAGTGTCCAATACAGTGTGAGTAAAGTACAAGAATATCTACAGTGAATATATCTATATCTGTTGGATAGGTGCACTTGTAACCTCCAAGAGTGTACACATAAGATATATCTAGATAACATAACCAAGGCTATATAGTAATAACCCCAAAGTATATCCTACAGTTAAAATGTAACGATGAGTCTGAATATGATAGATCTTGACATACCCAAGGAGAGAAAAAAATATAAAGACAGACCTGAGAAATTTCTTGCACCTGGCTTACTATAGTCACTGAGAAGTAGGTGGTCATTGGAACAATAACTAGTGTGGCAACCAAATAAATATTTCCAACCTTAGATTATCATAAATTGGTTGTCATAGTGTGAAAAACAGTCAGTATAAACGTCCCAAGCAAACAGTGTTTTTCAAGGGAGCAATGTCTCTAAACCAACTTAGCCAATTCCTCTTTTTTGACGCAAGCTGGAAACCTTATACCAGGACTTCAATGTTCCACGGCAAGTAAAACTTATTTTTCCAGGAGAAGGTGTTGTGCTGTATATCCGGGGCCCGAGGGAGAGTAGAGGTAGCTGGGCTCTTTTCATCTCACTTTTATGTGACTGCGCCAAGGGTACTGAAGCAGGAGCTTCTAATTCTAGAGCTCCAGAGATGGCATAACAGTGGCCTAAGAAGTAGAAATAAGTGGGTCTTGAGTGTTCTGGAGGACTACCTCTCAAATTATGTCCGGTAGTGAAAACATTAGGCGTAGGCTCAATCACCTAGGTATCAACAATACGGAGCAAAGGGAGAGCCCTCCAAACATGGCCGCAGGCTGTAGATACTATGCACCCTGTAGCTGCAGGTAGATTCGGGAGTGAGGCACGATTTATTCCTAGGTTTGGTGTCTCGCCGGTCAGCCCTGGTTCAGGGTGTATGTCAGGACAGTCGTCTTCCTCCGCCTCCGCTAATGTGCATGCCTCACGACTAGCTCGATCTCTGTAGTGGTAATTGGGCAATTCACCATGTTGCAGGGAGTCAGGTAGGGAACACGAGGTCCCGGAGGTTAGCATTACAGTGTTGCTACACTGATCCAAGACAATGTCAGCATTAATCAGGCTGAGGGGCAGTATGCGCATGTTCGCTAGCTTCAGCACAGCTCTCAAATAGTGTTGTCTCCAATCTGGCAAAGTGTTCATGCAGGAGCTGCACCACAGCCAACCCCCAGCTGTTTAGGGCCTCCGTCCCGGTAATATTTTTAAAAGATTCCCAAAGCTAGAGATATCCGCTTGAACACTCCCAGGGTCCTTGGTATTAGTGAAGATCAAAGGATCCCCTTGCAATATGAAAGAATATTATCCTAAGGGCAAATAAACAAGGTTTAAGTCTTGTTGGAGCCAGGAGCTCCACTCATGCACGTCTGATTCCCTTCGTAGTTGGCTCCGCCCCCCTGTACCTAATGTTTTCAAGTGACTCAAGATTGATTTCCTTCTCAATGGAGATGTAATGCCCCCCACATTCCACGGGAAAACCCTTAATAAACTCATGTGATTATTATAGAGATGAGAAGGTGAGGAGAAAAACAAAATGAAGAAGGGTCATCCCACTATAAAACAATCACCTAACACACTTAACTATTAGAATTTACATGAAAGTATTCCATTACATCTTTCACATCCTCAAAATATTTTGTCCCCTCTGACAGTAAAATGTTAAGTTTAGCAGATTATAATAAAACTGCATTTCTTTCATGTAATTAGCAAGAGTCCATGAGCTAGTGACATATGGGATATACATTCCTACCAGGAGGGGCAAAGTTTCCCAAACCTCAAAATGCCAATAAATACACCCCTCACCACACTCACAATTCAGTTTTACAAACTTTGCCTCCCGTGGAGGTGGTGAAGTAAGTTTGTGCTAGATTCTACGTTGATATGCGCTTCATAGCAGGCTGGAGCCCGGTTTTCCTCTCAGAGTGCAGTGAATGTCAGAGGGATGTGAAGAGAGTATTGCCTATTTGAATTCAATGGTCTCCTTCTACGGGATCTATTTCATAGGTTCTCTGTTATCGGTCGTAGAGATTCATCTCTTACCTCCCTTTTCAGATCGACAATATACTCTTATATACCATTACCTCTACTGATTCTCGTTTCAGTACTGGTTTGGCTATCTACTATATGTAGATGAGTGTCCTGGGGTAAGTAAGTCTTATTTTTTGTGACACTCTAAGCTATGGTTGGGCACTTTATATATAAAGTTCTAAATATATGTCTTTAAACTTATATTTGCCTTGATTCAGGATGATCAATATTCCTTATTTCAGACAAGTCAGTTTCATTATTTGGGTTAATGCATATGAATATTCAATTTTTTCTTACCTTAAAATTGTTTTCAAATTGACTTTTTTTCCCTGTGGGCTGTTAGGCTCGCGGGGGCTGAAAATGCTTCAATTTATTGCGTCATTCTTGGCGCGGACTTTTTTGGCGCAAAATTTTTTTTGGTCATTTCCGGCGTTATACTTGACGCCGGAAGTTGTTCGTGATTGCGTCATTTTTTTTACGTTTTGCGCCAAAAATGTCGGCGTTACCGGATGTGGCGTCATTCTTGGCGCCAAAAAATTTAAGGCGCCAATAATGTGGGCGTCTTTTTTGGCGCTAAAAAATGTGGGCGTCATTCTTGTCTCCACCTTTTTTTCACATTATTTCAGTCTCATTTTTTCATTGCTTCTGGTTGCTAGAGGCTTATTCATTGGCATTCTTTCCTATTCCTGAAACTGTCATTTAAGGAATTTGATAATTTTGCTTTATATGTTGTTTTTTCTATTACATATTGCAAGATGTCTCAGACTGACCCTGGATCAGAATCTACTTCTGGAAAGACGCTGCCTGATGCTGGTTCTACCAAAGTTAAGTGCATTTGTTGTAAACTTGTGGTAACTGTTCCTCCGGCTGTAGTTTGTGATGAATGTCATGATAAGCTTGCTAATGCAGATAGTATTTCCATTAGTAATATACCATTACCTGTTGCTGTTCCCTCAACATCTAATACTCAGGATGTTCCTGTTAATATAAGAGAATTTGTTTCTAAATCTATTAGGAAGGCTATGTCTGTTATTCCTCCTTCCAGTAAACGTAAAAGGTCTTTTAAAACTTCTCATTTTTCAGATGAAATTTTAAATGACCGTCATCGTTCTGATTTGTCTGTTTCTGATGAGGATTTTTCTGGTTCAGAGGATTCTGTCTCAGATATTGACACTGATAAATCTTCATATTTATTTAAGATGGAATTTATTCGCTCTTTACTTAAAGAAGTTTTAATCGCTTTAGAGATGGAGGAATCTAGTCCTCTTGATACTAAATCTACTAAGCGTTTAAATTCGGTTTTTAAACCTCCTATGGTTATTCCAGAAGTTTTTCCTGTCCCTGATGCTATTTCTGAAGTAATTTCTAGGGAATGGAATAATATGGGTACTTCATTTACTCCTTCTCAAAGGTTTAAGAAATTGTATCCTGTGCCATCTGACAGATTAGAGTTTTGGGACAAAATCCCTAAAGTTGATGGGGCTATCTCTACTCTTGCTAAACGTACTACTATTTCCACGGCAGATAGTACTTCCTTTAAGGATCCTTTAGATAGGAAGATTGAATCCTTTCTAAGGAAAGCTTATTTATGTTCAGGTAATCTTCTTAGGCCTGCTATTTCTTTGGCTGATGTTGCTGCCGCTTCCACTTTTTGGTTGGAGGCTTTAGCACAACAAGTATCAGACCATAATACTCATAGCATTGTTAAACTCCTTCAACATGCTAATAACTTTATTTGTGATGCCATCTTTGATATCATTAGAGTTGATGTCAGGTATATGTCTTTAGCTATTTTAGCTAGAAGAGCTTTATGGCTTAAAACTTGGAATGCAGATATGTCTTCTAAGTCAACTTTGCTTTCTCTTTCTTTCCAAGGTAATAAATTATTTGGTTCCCAGTTGGATTCTATTATTTCAACTGTTACTGGGGGGAAAGGAACTTTTTTGCCTCAGGACAAAAAATCTAAAGGCAAATACAGGGCTGCTAATCGTTTTCGTTCCTTTCGTCAGAATAAGGAACAGAAGCCTGACCCTTCCCCTAAAGGAACGGTTTCTGTCTGGAAACCTTCTCCAATCTGGAATAAAACCAAGCCTTTTAGAAAGTCAAAACCAGCTCCCAAGTCCACATGAAGGTGCGGCCCTCATTCCAGCACAGCTGGTAGGGGGCAGGTTATGATTTTTCAAAGACATTTGGATCAATTCAATTCACAGTCTTTGGATTCAGAACATTGTTTCACAAGGGTACAGAATAGGTTTCAAGGTAAGGCCGCCTGCGAGAAGATTTTTTCTCTCTCGCATTCCAATAAACCCAGTGAAGGCTCAGGCATTTCTGAAATGTGTTTCAGATCTAGAGTTGGCTGGAGTAATTGTGCCAGTTCCAGTTCTGGAACAGGGTCTGGGGTTTTACTCAAATCTATTCATTGTACCAAAGAAGGAGAATTCCTTCAGACCAGTTCTGGATCTAAAGATATTGAATCGTTATGTAAGAATACCAACATTCAAAATGGTAACTATAAGGACTATTCTGCCTTTTGTTCAGCAAGGGCATTATATGTCCACAATAGATTTACAGGATGCATATCTTCATATTCCGATTCATCCAGATCACTTTCAGTTTCTGAGATTCTCTTTTCTAGACAAGCATTACCAGTTTGTGGCCCTTCCGTTTGGCCTAACAACAGCTCCAAGGATCTTTTCAAAGGTTCTCGGTGCCCTTCTCTCTGTAATCAGAGAACAGGGTATTGCGATATTTCCTTATTTGGACGATATCTTGGTACTTGCTCAGTCTTTACATTCTGCAGAATCTCACACGAATCAACTTGTGTTGTTTCTTCAAAGACATGGTTGGAGGATCAATTTACCAAAGAGTTCGTTGATTCCTCAGACAAGGGTAACCTTTTTGGATTTCAAATAGATTCAGTGTCCATGACCTTGTCTCTAACAGAAAAGAGACGTCTGAAATTGGTTTCAGCCTGTCGAAACCTTCAGTCTCAATCATTCCCTTCGGTAGCTTTGTGCATGGAAATTCTAGGTCTCATGACTGCTGCATCGGACGTGATCCCTTTTGCTCGTTTGCACATGCGACCTCTTCAGCTTTGTATGCTGAACCAGTGGTGCAGGGATTATACAAAGATATCACAATTAATATCCTTAAATCCCAATGTACGACACTCTCTGACGTGGTGGATAGATCACCATCGTTTAGTCCAAGGGGCTTCTTTTGTTCGTCCAACCTGGACTGTGATCTCAACAGATGCGAGTCTATCAGGTTGGGGAGCTGTATGGGGATCTCTGACAGCGCAGGGGGTTTGGGAATCTCAGGAGGCGAGATTACCAATCAACATTTTGGAACTCTGTGTGATTTTCAGAGCTCTTCAGTTTTGACCTCTTCTGAAGAGAGAATCGTTTATTTGTTTTCAGACAGACAATGTCACAACCGTGGCATATGTCAATCATCAAGGTGGGACTCACAGTCCTCAGGCTATGAAAGAAGTATCTCGGATACTTGTATGGGCGGAATCCAGCTCCTGTCTAATCTCTGCGGTTCACATCCCAGGTGTAGACAATTGGGAAGCGGATTATCTCAGTCGCCAGACGTTACATCCGAGCGAATGGTCCCTTCACCCAGAGGTATTTCTTCAGATTGTCCAAATCTGGGGACTTCCAGAAATAGATCTGATGGCCTCTCATCTAAACAAGAAACTTCCCAGGTATCTGTCCAGATCCAGGGACCCTCAGGCGGAGGCAGTGGACGCGTTGTCGCTTCCTTGGAATTATCATCCTGCCTATATCTTTCGCGCTTCTAGTTCTTCTTCCAAAGGTGATTTCCAAAATTCTAATGGAACGTTCGTTTGTGCTGCTGGTGGCTCCAGCATGGCCTTACAGGTTTTGGTATGCGGATCTCATTCGGATGGCCAGTTGCCAACCTTTGGACTCTTCCGTTAAGACCAGACCTTCTATCTCAAGGCCCTTTTTTCCATCAGGATCTCAAATCATTAAATTTGAAGGTATGGAAATTGAACGCTTGATTCTTAGTCATAGAGGTTTCTCTGACTCAGTAATTAATACTATGTTACAGGCTCGTAAATCTGTGTCTAGGAAGATTTATTATCGAGTCTGGAAGACTTACATTTCTTGGTGTTCTTCTCGTAAATTCTCCTGGCATTCTTTCAGAATTCCTAGAATTTTACAGTTTCTTCAGGATGGTTTGGATAAAGGTTTGTCTGCAAGTTCTTTGAAAGGACAAATCTCTGTTCTTTCTGTTCTTTTTCACAGAAAGATTGCTAATCTTCCTGATATTCATTGTTTTGTACAGGCTTTGGTTCTTATCAAACCTGTCATTAAGTCAATCTCTCCTCCTTGGAGTCTTAATTTGGTTCTGAGGGCTTTACAAGCTCCTCTGTTTGAACCTATGCATTCTCTGGACATTAAATTACTTTCTTGGAAAGTTCTGTTCCTTTTGGCCATCTCTTCTGCTAGAAGAGTTTCTGAGTTATCTGCTCTTTCTTGTGAATCTCCTTTTCTGATTTTTCATCAGGATAAGGCAGTGTTGCGGACTTCATTTAAATTTTTACCTAAGGTTGTGAATTCTAACAACATTAGTAGAGAAATTGTGGTTCCTTCATTGTGTCCTAATCCTAAGAATTCAAAGGAGAGATCTTTACATTCTTTGGATGTAGTAAGAGCTTTGAAATATTATGTTGAAGCCACTAAAGATTTTAGAAAGACTTCTAGTCTATTTGTTATCTTTTCTGGGTCCAGAAAATGTCAGAAGGCCTCCGCCATTTCTTTGGCGTCTTGGTTAAAGTCTTTGATTCATCATGCTTATGTAGAGTCGGGTAAATCCCCGCCTCAAAGAATTACGGCTCATTCTACTAGGTCAGTTTCTACTTCCTGGGCGTTTAGGAATGAAGCTTCTGTTGATCAGATTTGCAAAGCAGCAACTTGGTCTTCTTTGCATACTTTTACTAAATTCTACCATTTTGATGTGTTTTCTTCTTCTGAAGCAGTTTTTGGTAGAAAAGTACTTCAGGCAGCTGTTTCAGTTTGATTCTTCTGCTTATAATTTCAGTTTTTTTCATTATTGAGATTAAAACTTTTGTTTTGGGTTGTGGATTATTATTATTTTTCAGCGGAATTGGCTGTCTTTATTTTATCCCTCCCTCTCTAGTGGCTCTTGCGTGGAAGTTCCACATCTTGGGTATTTATTATCCCATACGTCACTAGCTCATGGACTCTTGCTAATTACATGAAAGAAAACATAATTTATGTAAGAACTTACCTGATAAATTCATTTCTTTCATATTAGCAAGAGTCCATGAGGCCCACCCTTTTTTGTGGTGGTTATGATTTTTTTTGTATAAAGCACAATTATTCCAATTCCTTATTTTGATGCTTTCGCTCCTTTCTTATCACCCCACTTCTTGGCTATTCATTAAACTGAATTGTGGGTGTGGTGAGGGGTGTATTTATAGGCATTTTGAGGTTTGGGAAACTTTGCCCCTCCTGGTAGGAATGTATATCCCATACGTCACTAGCTCATGGACTCTTGCTAATATGAAAGAAATGAATTTATCAGGTAAGTTCTTACATAAATTATGTTTTTCCCCACCTTGTAATGTTTATCTTTAAAGTTTAAAAAATTTACAATATCTGGTGTATTAATTTTTTAACCTTGCACCATTCACTTTGTACCTTTCAGGACCTCCCTTGTTTACCCTTTTTGTTGTTTTTGTTATTGTAATTTGTCTTCCACTAAACTTAGTAGTTTTGGGAGATTATTGCAAACAAATATCTAATTGAGGGGCTGAGTTAGTGTAGAAACTGTTACTACAATTCCCCTAGTTCATAGGATATTATATAAAAACTCTGGGTGAAAGTGTTCCTATCAAGAAATCATATATTATACACTACGGTGACATGTCCAACAAGCTGAACACTTCTTGCTGTGACTGGAAGAGATAAATCACAACTAAGTATATCCCAGTAATCCAAAAATTAAGGCAGTAAGTAAGGCTTATATCAAAACACTCACCCGTTCATGCCGAAGATCCGATCCTCCACACACTTGCGCTTGTCGACAAAACTAGCCAGACAGTTTAAAAGTTAGCCCCAAAGCAGCTAGTAACTACTCTGCCATTCTGATCCGAAGCTGATATCTCAGTAAATGCTTCTGATAAAAAACGGATCACCGGATATCTTCGAGGTCAAAGGGCTGCAGCGGTCTCAGCTATTGTAAAATACATTTGGTGTTCTCCAAACTAACAAAATACCCAGATTACTGGGACTCAACTGGCAATCCACGCCAGGAGTCTAGCTTGTTTGTTCATTTCTGCAATCCCAGACAATAGGTGCTCAACCCGCCTTGGCGGGGAGAAGTACCAGCACTCAAGCAGGCTAGCCAATGCTTAGAAAACAAACTTGGGAGAGTGCTGCATAAAACATAAAACATTTATTGAAAATAAGTATACAAGACATCAATTTTAATGCCTTGGACGATAGAACCACATTCTTAAAAAGCAGGTAGTATAAGCATCTTACGCGTTTCGGCTTATGCCATAATCATAGATGATTATTCACACATGTGAAAACCCATTTATAGCCAGTACTACTAAGCTTTAGGCTAAAACCATCCTGCCATATAAGAAAAAGGAGAAAAAAAAAGATGTCAGTGACTTATCCCATCATTAGGACAATACTCGTTAATATACTGTATACAATATATAGTATGTGGTACAAAAGTATGAAATATGTATATGTATATATATATATATATATATATATATATATATAGTCATAGTCATATAATAAGATAGCACCCACTTGTTTGTAAAGTAAAACTTAGCTTTTATTGTAGAATATCAAAAGTAAAACAGTCACACCCTGACGACATTCTGGTTACCATGGATGTTGACAGTTTATATACTGTTATTCCCCATGAGGCAGGACTAGAGACCGTTAGAACCATTGTGAGTGAGTCCCCAGATTTTAGTGGTCCACCACTGGAGTTCATAATAGAACTGATGGAACATTGCCTAAAGAAAAACTATTTCAAATTTGAACGCGATTTCTACCTCCAATTGTCAGGTACGGCTATGAGGTTTAATATGGCCCCTGTATATGCCAACCTATACATGCTGAGATATGAGTCTGCCATTATGAAACCCTTAATGCATCCATGTATCTCTTTTTACACCCGCTACATAGATGACTTGTTTCTTTCATGTAATTGGCAAGAGTCCATGAGCTAGTGATGTATGGGATATACATTCCTACCAAGAGGGCCAAAGTTTCCCAAACCTCAAAATGCCTATAAATACATCCCTCACCACACCCACAATTCTGTTTTACAAACTTTGCCTCCCATGGAGGTGGTGAAGTAAGTTTGTGCTAGATTTCTACGTTGATATGCGCTTCGCAGCAGGCTGAAGCCCGGTTTTCCTCTCAGAGTGCAGTGAATGTCAGAGGGATGTGAAGAGAGTATTGCCTATTTGAATACCATGGTCTTCCTCTAGGGGATCTATTTCATAGGTTCTCTGTTATCGGTCGTAAAGATTTCTTCTGCTACCTCCCTTTTCAGATCGACGATATACTCTTATATACCATTACCTCTACTGATTCTCGTTTCAGTACTGGTTTGACTATCTACTATATGTAGATGAGTGTCTTAGGGTAAGTAAGTCTTATTTCTATTCATGACACTCTAAGCTATGGTTGGGCACTTTATATGTAAAGTTCTACATATATGTGTTAAACTTATATTTGCCATGATTCAGGATCATCAGTATTACTTCTTTCAGACGGACAGTTTCATTTCTTTCATGTAATTAGCAAGAGTCCATGAGCTAGTGACGTATGGGATATACATTCCTACCAGGAGGGGCAAAGTTTCCCAAACCTTAAAATGCCTTTAAATACACCCCTCACCACACCCACAATTCAGTTTTACAAACTTTGCCTCCCATGGAGGTGGTGAAGTAAGTTTTTGCTAGATTCTACGTTGATATGCGCTTCGCAGCAGGCTGAAGCCCAGTTTTCCTCTCAGAGTGCAGTGAATGTCAGAGGGATGTGAAGAGAGTATTGCCTATTTGAATATGATGGTCTTCCTCTAGGGGATCTATTGCATAGGTTCTCTGTTATCAGTCATAGAGATTTCTTCTCCTACCTCCCTTTTCAGATCGACGATATACTCTTATATACTATTACCTCTACTGATTCTCGTTTCAGTACTGGTTTGGCTATCTACTATTTGTAGATGAGTGTCTTGGGGTAAGTAAATCTTATTTCTATTTATGACACTCAAAGCTATGGTTGGGCACTTTATATGTAAAGTTCTAAATATATGTTTTAAACTTATATTTGCCATGATTTAGGTTAATCAGTATTCCTTCTTTCAGACTGTCAGTTTCATTATTTTGGGAAATGCATATGAATAAATATTTTTTCTTACCTTCAAAAATGTTCAAATTGACTTTTTTCCTTGCGGGCTATTAGGCTCGCGGGGGCAGAAAATGCTTCAATTTATTGCATCATTCTTGGCGCAAATTTTTTTGGCGCAAAATTTCGTCATTTCCGGCGCCATAGTTGACGGCGGAAGTTTACACATGGTTGAGTCATTTTTTGACGCATGTGTGTTACAGACGTTTTTTTGCGCCAAAAAATATGGGCGTCATACTTGGCGCCAAATAATGTGGGCATCTTACTTGGCACCAAAAAATGTGGGCGTCATACTTGGCGCCATTTTTTTCACATTATTTCAGTCTCACTTTTTTGTTGCTTCTGGTTGCTAGAGGCTTGTTTGTTTTGCATTTTTTCCCATTCCTGAAACTGTCATTTAAGGAATTTGATAATTTTGCTTTATATGTTGTTTTTTTCTATTGCATATTGCAAGATATTTCAAGGGCTGTTCCTGTATCAGAAAATACTGAGGGATTCCTGATGACTGATATCAGTCCTACCAAAGCTAAGTTCATTTATTTTAATGTTATGAATGTTTATATTTAGCTATGGTTTGTAATAAGTTTTTATGATAAACTTTTACATGCAGAGTCCATTAGTATTTATGCATTATCTTTTGCTATTCTTTCTACATCTTATGTACAAGATATATTTAGGAATTTATAAGAATATTTTTCTGATTCTAGTATAAAGGCTTTGTCTGCTATCCCGCCTTCTAATAACATTTTTAGGTCTTTTTTAAACTTCTCATTTAGTTGATGAAGTTTCAAATGACCAACAACATACTGAATTATCCTTCTCTGATGGTGTATTTTCTCATTCAGAATGCAACAAGTATCGGATTATGATTTGTTTAGCATTGTTAAGTTGATCAACATGCTAATAATTTCATTTGTGTCGTAATTTTTTTTATATTTTCGCAAATGAGGTTTAATCTATGTCTTTAGCTATTTTAGCTAGAAGAACTTTATGATTTCAATCTTGGAATGCATATTTGATTTCTAAATTCCATATTTCTTTTTTTCCAAGGTAATCAATTATTTGGTTCACAATTGGATTAAATTCTTCAACTGCTACTCTGGGCTGCAAGATTGAGTTCTAAGGCTAAATATTAAGCTTTTTTTCTTACTAAGGAACGGAATTCTAAATTCTTCCCCAAGTAACATGTTTATAATTGGAAGTTTTCTTCATTCAATTTAAGCCATTTTAGAAATCAAAGTCAGCTCCCCAAATTTGCATTTAGGTGCAGTTCTTATTCCAGCTTAGGGGCAGGTTAAGACTTTTTTAATAAATTTGTTTGGTTCAATTCGGTCCAAACTTCTTAGATTTGGATACAGAATAGGATTCAGAGTAAAACCGTCTGTGAGAAGTATTTTTTCTCTCTCTAACATATTCCAGCTATTCCAGTAAGGTTTGCACTTTCCTGAAGTGTGTTTCAGTCCTATATGTATTGGGTACTTGTGAAGCGCGGCTGGTCACCCGTTGGGGCTCAAGGCGCTGCTCAGACCTGGAGTTTTCTGGGGTATTTATACCAGTTCCTTTTTAGGAACAGGATTTGGGGGTTTTATTAAAAAATATTCATTATTTCAAAGATAGAAAATCTTTTTGAATTGTCATATAAGTATACCATCTTTTAGAATGGAGTTTATATGGTCTATTCTGCCTTTTTGGTCAGTAATGGCATTATTTGTTCACAATAGATACAGTAGATGCATATCTTCATTTTCTGTTTTCATTCAGATTATTTTCATTTTCTGAGATTCTCTTTTTTTGACAAGCATTACCAATTTGTTGCTTTTCCTTCTGGTCTAGCGACAGCTCTAAGAATCTTTTCAAGGTTCTCAGTGTTTCCTTATTTGGACGGTCTCGTGGTACTGGCTCAGTCTTTTCGTTCTGCGGAATCTCATGCGATTCAACTTTTGTTGTTTCTTCAAGACATGGTTAGAGGATCTTTTTATCAAAAGCTCTTTGATTCCTCAGACAAGGGTCACCTTTTTTTAGGTTTCCAGATAGATTGTGTCAATGTCTTTGTCTCTAGCAGACAAGTGACAATTTTATTGGGTTCCGTTTGTCAGAACCTTCAGTCTTTATTATTTCCTTAAGTTGCTATGAAGTTTTTGGTATTATGGCTGCAGCATTGGATTCGATTCCCTTTGCTCATTTTCATAAGAAACCTTTCCAGTTTTTTATAATGAATTAATGGTGCAGGGATTCTAGGATATCACTTTTTTATATCCTTGAATCCCAATGTTCACCTATCTGTGATTTGGTGGTTAGATCACCATCATATAATTCTACGGGTCTCTTCGGTTCATTCAACCTGGACCATGATCACTACAGATGCAAGTCTTTTAGGTTGGAAGGCTGTCTGGGGATCTCTGTCAGCACAAGGGGTTTGGAAATCTCAGGAGGCGAGATTACCAATCGATATTTTGGAACTCCGTGCATTTTTCAGAGTTCTTCAGTTTTGGCTTCTTTTTGAAGAAAGAGACGTTTATTGTTTTTCAGACAGACAATGTCACAACTGTGGCGTATGTCAATCATCAGGGTGGGACTCTCAGTCTTTAGGCTGTAAAAAGAAGTATCTCGGATACTTGCTTGGACTAAATTCAGCTCCTGTCTAATTTCTGCGGTCCATTTCCCAGGTATAGACAATTGGGAAACGGATTATCTCTGTCAATCAAGCTTTACATCCGGGAGAATGGTCTTTACCTAGATGTGTTTTTTCAAATTGTTCAGATGTGTGGGCTTCCTTAAACAGATCTGATGGCATCTCATCTAAACAAGGAACTTCCCAGGGGCCTATTCAGGTCCGGGATCCTCTGGCGGAAGCAGTGTATGCATTGACACTTCCTTGGAGTTATCAATCTGCCTATATTTTTTCGCCTCTGGTTCTTCTTTTTAGAGTGATTTTCAAAATCATCAGGGAGCAATCTTTTGTGTTGCTGGTGGGTCCAGCATGGCCACACAGGTTTTGGTATATGGTTCTTGTTCGGATGTCCAGTTGCCAATCTTGGTCACTTCCATTAAGGCCAGACCTTATATCTTAACATTCATTTTTTCCATCAGGAACTCAAATTATTAATTTGATGGTATGGAGTTTTAACACTTAGTACTTAGTCATAGAAGTTCTTTGACTCAGTGATTAATACTATGTTGCAGGCTCGTAAATCTGTGTCTAGTAAGATTTATTATCGAGTTTGAAAGATTTACATCTCTTGATGCTCTTTTCATATATTCTCTTGGCATTCTTTTAGAATTCCTAGGATTTTATAGTTTTCTTCAGGATGGTTTAGATAAGGGTTTTTGTCTGCAAGTTCCTTGCAAGGACAAATCTCTGCTTTTTCTGTGCTGTTTTCATAGAAAAATTTGCTAATCTTTCTGTTATTCATTGTTTTGTTCAGGCTTTGATTCATATCAAGTCTGTCATTTAAGCCAATTTCTCCTCCTTGGAGTCTTAATTTGGTTCTGAGGGCTTTACAGGCTCTTCCGTTTGAGCATATGCTTTCTTTGGACATTTAAATTACTTTCATGGAAAGTATTGTTCCTTTAGACATCTCTTCAGCTAGAACAGTTTTTGAATTATCTGCTCTTTCTTGTAAGTCTCCTTTTTCTGATTTTTCATCAGGATAAGGTGGTTTTGCTGTCTACTTTTCAATTTTTACCTAAAGTTGTGAATTTTAACAACATTAGTAGAGGAATTATTGTCCCTTCCTTGTGTCCTAATACTAAGAATTATTTGGAGAGATTCTTACATTCTTTGGATGTAGTAAGAGTTTTGAAATTATGTTGAAGCTATTCAGATTTCAGAAAGACTTCTAGTCTATTTGTTATCTTTTCTGGTTTTAGGAAAGGTCAGAAGGCTTCTGCCATTTCTTTGGCATCTTGGTTAAGCTTTTTGATTCATCTTGCTTATTTGGAGTCGGGTTAATCCCCTCCTCAGAGGATTACGGCTCATTCTACTAGGTCAGTTTCTACTTCCTTCATTTTAAGAATGAAGCTTCTGTCGATCAGATTTGCAAAGCAACAACTTGGTCTTCTTTGCATACTTTTACTAAATTCTACCATTTTTATGTTTTCTCTTCTTCAGAAGCAGTTTTTGGTAGAATAGTACTTCAGGCAGCTGTTTGTTTGATTCTTCTGCTTATAACTTCAGTTTTTTTCATTATAAAAATTGAAACTTTTGATTTGGGTAGTGGATTAATTTTTCAGTGGAATTGGCTGTCTTTATTTTATCCCTCCCTCTCTAGTGACTCTTACGTGGAAGTTCCACATCTTGGGTATCTGCTATCCCATACGTCACTAGCTCATGGACTCTTGCTAATTACATGAAAGAAAACATAATTTATGTAAGAGCTTACCTGATAAATTCATTTCTTTCATATTAGCAAGAGTCCATGAGGCCCACCCTTTTTGTGGTGGTTATGATTTTTTTGTATA
This sequence comes from Bombina bombina, assembly GCF_027579735.1. NCBI lineage: Eukaryota > Metazoa > Chordata > Amphibia > Anura > Bombinatoridae > Bombina > Bombina bombina. The sequence goes on along the minus strand of NC_069504.1, from coordinate 548,147,650 downwards.
AAGCACAATTATTCCAATTCCTTATTTTTGATGCTTTCGCTCCTTTCTTATCACCCCACTTCTTGGTTATTCATTAAACTGAATTGTGGGTGTGGTGAGGGGTGTATTTATAGGCATTTTAAGGTTTGGGAAACTTTGCCCCTCCTGGTAGGAATGTATATCCCATACGTCACTAGCTCATGGACTCTTGTTAATATGAAAGAAATTAATTTATCAGGTAAGTTCTTACATAAATTGTTTTTTTTTGGAAAATGCATATGAATTACATTTTTTCTTACCTTAAAATTTTCAATTGACTTTTCTCCTGTTAAGTGTAGTCAGTCCACGGGTCATCATTACTTATGGGATATTAACTCCTCCCCAACAGGAAGTGCAAGAGGATCACCCAAGCAGAGCTGCTATATAGCTCCTCCCCTCTACGTCACACCCAGTCATTCTCTTGCACCCAACTAATAGATAGGATGTGTGAGAGGACTGTGGTGATTAAACTTAGTTTTTTATATCTTCAATCAAAAGTTTGTTATTTTAAACGACACCGGAGTGTGTTGTTTCCTTCTCAGGCAGAATTTGAAGAAGAATCTACCTGAGTTTTTGTATATGATCTTAGCGGACGTAACTAGGATCCGTTTGCTGTTCTCGGCCATTCTGAGGAGTAAGGTAACTTCAGATCAGGGGACAGCGGGCAGGTTCACCTGCAAAGAGGTATGTTGCAGTATATTATTTTCTAAGGAATGGAATTGACTTTGAAAATACTGCTAATACCGATATAATGTAAGTACAGCCTTAAATGCAGTAGTAGCAACTGGTATCAGGCTGACATGTATATATGTTAACACTTAAGTATTTCTGGGGAATGGCACTTCACTGGGAAAATACTGTATGCATATATCTTTTAGCCTAACTCGCAGTGGGAGCGACTAGCAGCAGGCTTTTTAAAGACATTTCATATATTTGATTTTAAACGTTTGCTGGCATGTTAAATCGTTTAATTATCTGAGGTACTTGGTGAAAATTGTTTTGGGCTATATTTTCCACATGGCTGTCGTTGTTTTAAATTAAAACAGTTTACTGAGCTCCCCTCACTGTTGTAGTGTGAGTGGGAGGGGCCTATTTTGGCGCTTTTACTACGCATCAGAAATTCAGTCACAGTCTGTCTTTTTCTCCCTGCATGATCCAGGACGTCTCCACAGAGCTCAGGGGTCTTCAAAACTAGTTTTGAGGGAGGTAATCACTCACAGCAGACCTGTGAGACTGTGCTTGACTGTGATAAAAACGTTTATATTGTCAATTGTTATACTTTTTTTTCTGATATTAAGGGTTAATCATCCATTGCTAATGTGTGCAATCCTTTGCTAATTTTGGTTTATATAACTAATCCGGTTCATTGTTATTCAACTGTGACAGTTTTTGTGTGCTTCTTAAAGGCACAGTAACGTTTTTTACATATTGCTTGTAAATTTAGTTGAAAAGTATTTCCAAGCTTGCTAGTCTAATTGCTAGTTTGTTTAAACATGTCTGACTCAGAGGAAACTCTTTGTGCAATATGTTCAAAAGCCGAGGTGGAGCCCAATAGAAATTTATGTACTAATTGCATTGATGCTACTTTAAATAAAAGTCAATCTGTACATGTTAAGCAACATTCACCAGACAACGAGAGGGAAGTTATGCCGACTAACTTGCCTCACGTGTCAGTACCTGCATCTCCCGCTCAGGAGGTGCGTGATATTGTAACGCCAAGTACATCAGGGCGGCCATTACAAATCACTTTACAAGACATGGCTAATGTTATGACTGAAGTTTTGTCTAAATTGCCAGAACTTAGAGGTAAACGAGATCACTCTGGGATGAGAACAGAGTATACTGATAATGCTAGGGCCATGTCTGATACTGCGTCACAATATGCAGAGCATGAGGACGGAGAGCTTCATTCTGCGGGTGACGGATCTGATCCAAATAAATTGGATTCAGACATTTCAAATTTTAAGTTTAAGCTGGAAAACCTCCGTGTGTTGCTAGGGGAGGTGTTAGCGGCTCTGAATGATTGTAACACAGTTGCAATCCCAGAGAAAATGTGTAGGTTGGATAAATATTTTGCGGTACCGACGAGTACTGACGTTTTTCCTATACCTAAGAGACTTACTGAAATTATTACTAAGGAGTGGGACAGACCCGGTGTGCCTTTCTCACCCCCTCCTATATTCAGAAAAATGTTTCCAATAGACGCCACCACACGGGACTTATGGCAAACGGTCCCTAAGGTGGAGGGAGCAGTTTCTACTTTAGCTAAGCGTACCACTATCCCGGTGGAGGATAGCTGTGCTTTTTCAGATCCAATGGATAAAAAGTTAGAGGGTTACCTTAAGAAAATGTTTGTTCAACAAGGTTTTATATTACAACCCCTTGCATGCATTGCGCCTGTCACGGCTGCGGCTGCATTTTGCTTTGAGTCTCTGGAAGACACCCTTGACTCAGCGACATTAGATGAGATTTCACTTAAGCTTAAAACCCTTAAGCTAGCTAATTCATTTATTTCTGATGCCGTAGTACATTTAACTAAACTTACGGCTAAGAATTCCGGATTCGCCATTCAGGCACGCAGAGCGCTGTGGCTAAAATCCTGGTCAGCTGATGTAACTTCTAAATCGAAATTACTTAACATACCTTTCAAGGGGCAGACTTTATTCGGGCCCGGTTTGAAAGAAATTATCGCTGATATTACGGGAGGTAAAGGCCATGCTCTGCCTCAAGACAGAGCCAAACCTAGGGCTAGACAGTCTAATTTTCGTGCCTTTCGTAACTTCAAGGCAGGAGCAGCATCAACTTCCTTTGCTCCAAAACAGGAAGGAGCTGTTGCTCGCTACAGACAAGGCTGGAAACCTAACCAGACCTGGAACAAGGGCAAGCAGGCCAGAAAACCTGCTGCTGCCCCTAAGACAGCATGAAGTGAGGGCCCCCGATCCGGAAGCGGATCTAGTGGGGGGCAGACTCTCTCTCTTCGCCCAGGCTTGGGCAAGAGATGTCCAGGATCCCTGGGCGTTGGAGATCATATCTCAGGGATATCTTCTGGACTTCAAAGCTTCTCCTCCACAAGGGAGATTTCACCTTTCAAGGTTGTCAACAAACCAGATAAAGAGGCGTTTCTATGCTGTGTACAAGACCTTTTACTAATGGGAGTGATCCACCCAGTTCCGCGGTCGGAACACGGACAAGGGTTTTACTCAAATCTGTTTGTGGTTCCCAAAAAAGAGGGAACCTTCAGACCAATATTGGATTTAAAGATCCTAAACAAATTCCTAAGAGTTCCATCGTTCAAGATGGAAACTATTCGGACAATCTTACCCATGATCCAAAGAGGTCAGTACATGACCACAGTGGATTTAAAGGATGCTTACCTTCACATACCGATTCACAGAGAACATTACCGGTATCTAAGGTTTGCCTTCCTAGACAGGCATTACCAGTTTGTAGCTCTTCCCTTCGGGTTGGCTACGGCTCCAAGAATCTTTACAAAGGTTCTGGGCTCTCTTCTGGCGGTACTAAGACCGCAAGGAATTTCGGTAGCTCCGTACCTAGACGACATTCTGATACAAGCGTCAAGCTTTCAAACTGCCAAGTCTCATACAGAGTTAGTACTGGCTTTTCTAAGGTCGCATGGGTGGAAAGTGAACGAGGAGAAGAGTTCTCTCTTACCACTCACAAGAGTTCCCTTCTTGGGGACTCTTATAGATTCTGTAGAAATGAAAATTTACCTGACAGAGGACAGGTTAACAAAGCTTCTAAATGCTTGCCGTGTCCTTCATTCCATTCAACACCCGTCAGTGGCTCAATGCATGGAGGTAATCGGCTTAATGGTAGCGGCAATGGACATAGTTCCTTTTGCACGCCTGCACCTCAGACCGCTGCAATTGTGCATGCTAAGTCAGTGGAATGGGGATTACTCAGATTTGTCCCCTACGCTGAATCTGGATCAGGAGACCAGAGATTCTCTTCTATGGTGGCTTTCTCGGCCGCATCTGTCCAGGGGGATGCCCTTCAGCAGACCAGACTGGACAATTGTAACTACAGACGCCAGCCTTCTAGGTTGGGGCGCTGTCTGGAATTCCCTGAAGGCTCAGGGATCATGGACTCAAGAGGAGAGTCTCCTTCCAATAAACATTCTGGAATTGAGAGCAGTTCTCAATGCCCTACTGGCTTGGCCTCAGTTAGCAACTCTGAGGTTTATCAGGTTTCAGTCGGACAACATCACAACTGTGGCTTACATCAACCATCAGGGAGGGACAAGAAGTTCCCTAGCGATGATGGAAGTATCAAAGATAATTCGCTGGGCAGAGTCTCACTCTTGCCACCTGTCAGCGATCCACATCCCAGGAGTGGACAACTGGGAGGCGGATTTCCTAAGTCGCCAGACTTTTCATCCGGGGGAGTGGGAACTTCATCCGGAGGTCTTTGCCCAAATACTTCGACGTTGGGGCAAACCAGATATGGATCTCATGGCGTCTCGCCAGAACGCCAAGCTTCCTCGTTACGGGTCCAGGTCCAGGGACCCGGGAGCGGTCCTGATAGATGCCTTGACAGCACCTTGGACCTTCAGGATGGCTTATGTGTTTCCACCATTCCCGATGCTTCCTCGTTTGATTGCAAGGATCAAACAGGAGAAAGTATCAGTGATTCTAATAGCGCCTGCGTGGCCACGCAGGACCTGGTATGCAGATCTAGTGGACATGTCATCCTGTCCACCTTGGTCTCTGCCTCTGAGACAGGACCTTCTAATTCAGGGTCCTTTCAAACATCAAAACCTAATTTCTCTGAAGCTGACTGCATGGAAATTGAACGCTTAATTTTATCAAAGCGTGGATTTTCAGAGCCAGTAATTGATACCTTAATACAGGCTAGGAAACCTGTTACCAGGACAATTTACCATAAGATATGGCGTAAATATTTACACTGGTGCGAATCCAAGGGTTACTCATGGAGTAAGGTTAGGATTCCTAGGATATTGTCTTTTCTACAAGAAGGTTTAGAAAAGGGTTTATCTGCTAGTTCGTTAAAGGGACAGATCTCAGCTCTGTTCATCCTTTTACACAAGCGTCTGTCAGAAGTTCCAGACGTTCAGGCTTTTTGTCAGGCTTTGGCCAGGATTAAGCCTGTGTTTAAATCGGTTGCTCCGCCGTGGAGCTTAAACTTAGTTCTTAACGTTTTACAGGGTGTTCCGTTTGAACCCCTTCACTCCATTGATATCAAGCTGTTATCTTGGAAAGTTCTGTTTTTAATGGCTATTTCCTCGGCTCATAGAGTCTCTGAATTATCAGCCTTACATTGTGATTCTCCGTATCTGATTTTTCATTCAGATAAGGTAGTTCTGCGTACTAAACCTGGGTTCTTACCTAAGGTAGTCACTAACAAGAATATCAATCAAGAGATTGTTGTTCCATCATTGTGTCCTAACCCTTCCTCAAAGAAGGAACGACTTCTGCACAATCTAGATGTAGTCCGTGCCCTGAAATTTTATTTACAGGCAACTAAAGATTTTCGACAAACTTCTTCCCTGTTTGTCATTTATTCTGGACAGAGGAGAGGTCAAAAAGCATCTGCTACCTCTCTATCCTTTTGGCTTCGTAGCATAATACGTTTAGCCTATGAGACTGCTGGACAGCAACCTCCTGAAAGGATTACAGCTCATTCTACTAGAGCTGTGGCTTCCACTTGGGCCTTTAAGAACGAGGCCTCTGTTGAACAGATTTGCAAGGCTGCAACTTGGTCTTCTCTTCATACTTTTTCCAAATTTTACAAATTTGACACTTTTGCTTCTTCGGAGGCTGTTTTTGGGAGAAAGGTTCTTCAGGCAGTGGTTCCTTCCATATAGAGATCCTGCCTGTCCCTCCCGTCATCCGTGTACTTAGCTTTGGTATTGGTATCCCATAAGTAATGATGACCCGTGGACTGACTACACTTAACAGGAGAAAACATAATTTATGCTTACCTGATAAATTCCTTTCTCCTGTAGTGTAGTCAGTCCACGGCCCGCCCTGTTTTTTAAGGCAGGTCTAAATTTTTTAATTATACTCCAGTCACCACTGCACCCTATAGTTTCTCCTTTCTCGTTTGGTTCCTGGTCGAATGACTGGGTGTGACGTAGAGGGGAGGAGCTATATAGCAGCTCTGCTTGGGTGATCCTCTTGCACTTCCTGTTGGGGAGGAGTTAATATCCCATAAGTAATGATGACCCGTGGACTGACTACACTACAGGAGAAAGGAATTTATCAGGTAAGCATAAATTATGTTTTTTTCTAAATTGCGGGCTGTTAGGCTCACGGGTGCAGAAAATGCTTCAATTTATTGCGTCATTTTTGGGGCGAGACTTTTTTGGCGCAAAAATTTCGTCATTTCCGGCGTCATAGTTGAAGCCGGAAGTTTTCATGTGGTTGCGTCATTTTTGACGTATGTGTGTTGCGGACGTTTTTGGCGCCAAAAAATATGGGCGTCATTCTTGGCGCCAAAAAATGTGGGCGTCATACTTGGCGCCAGTTTTTTTCACATTATTTCAGTCTCACTTTTTAGTTGCTTCTGGTTTCTAGAGGCTTGTTTTGTTTTGCATTTTTTCCCGTTCCTGAAACTGCCATTTAAGGAATTTGATAATTTTGCTTTATATGTTGTTTTTTCTATTACATATTGCAAGATGTCACTACCTGACCCTGGATCAGAATCTACTTCTGGAAAGACGCTGCCTGATGTCGGTTCTACCAAAGCTAAGTGCATTTGTTGTAAACTTTTGGTAAATGTTCCTCCGGCTGTAGTTTGTGTTAGTTGTCATGATAAACTATCAAACGCAGATAATATTTCCATTAGTAATAATCCATTACCTGTTGTTGTTCCTTCAACATCTAATGTTCAGGATGTTCCTGTTAATGTTAAAGAATTTGTTTCTAATTCTATTCGGAAGGCTTTTTCTGTTATTCCTCCTTCTAGTAAACGTAAGAGGTGTTTTAAAACTTCTCATATTTCAGATGAATTTTTAAATGACCGCCATCATTCTGACTTATCTATTTCTGATGAGGATCTATCTGGTTCAGAAGATTCTGCCTCAGATATTGACACTGATAAATCTTCATATTTGTTTAAGATGGAGTTTATTTGTTCTTTACTTAAAGAAGTGTTGATTGCATTAGATATGGAGGAGTCTAGTCCTCTTGATATTAAAACTAATAAGCGTTTAAATTCAGTTTTTAAACCTCATGTAGTTATTCCAGAAGTTTTTCCAGTTCCTGATGCTATTTCAGAAGTAATTTCTAGGGAATGGAATAGTCTGGGTACTTCATTTACTCCTTCTCCAAGGTTTAAAAAATTGTACCCTTTGCCATCTGATAGATTAGAGTTTTGGGAAAAAATCCCCAAAGTTGATGGGGCTATCTCTACTTTTGCTAAACGTACTACTATTCCTACAGCAGATAGTACTTTTTTTAAGGATCTTTTAGATAGGAAGCTTGAATCCTTTCTAAGGAAGGCTTATTTATGTTCAGGTAATCTTCTTAGACCTGCTATTTCTTTGGCTGATGTTGCTGCAGCTTCCACCTTCTGGTTGGAGGCTTTAGCGCAACAAGTGTCAGACCATAATGCTTATAGCATTGTTAAACTTCTTCAACATGCTAATAACTTTGTTTGTGATGCCATTTTCGATATCATTAGAATTGATGTTATATATATATCTTTAGCTATTTTAGCTAGAAGAGCTTTATGGCTTAAGTCTTGGAATGCAGATATGACTTCTAAGTCAACGTTGCTTTCTCTTTCTTTCCAAGGTAATAAATTATTTGGTTCTCAGTTGGATTCAATAATTTCAACTGTTACTGGGGGAAGGGAGCCTTTTTGCCTCAGGACAAAAAATCTAAAGGTAAATATAGGGCTGCTAATCGTTTTCGTTCCTTTCTTCAGAATAAGGAACAAAAGCCTGACCCTTCCCCTAAAGGAACAGTTTCCATTTGAAAACCTTCTCCAGTCTGGAATAAATCCAAGCCTTTTAGAAAGTCAAAACCAGCTCCCAAATCCGCATGAAGGTGCGGCCCTCATTCCAGCACAGCTGGTAGGGGGCAGGTTACGATTTTTCAAAGATGTTTGGATCAATTCGATTCAAAGTCTTTGGATTCAGAACATTGTTTCACAAGGGTACAGAATAGGTTTCAAGGTAAGACCGACCGCCTGTGAGAAGATTTTTTCTCTCTCGCATTCCAGTAAACCCAGTAAAGGCTCAGGCGTTTCTGAAATGTGTTTCAGACCTAGAGTCGGCTGGGGTAATTGTGCCAGTTCCAGTCCTGGAACGCAGTCTGGGGTTTTACTCAAATCTGTTCATTGTACCAAAGAAGGAGAATTCCTTCAGACCAGTTCTGGATCTAAAAATATTGAATTGTTATGTAAGGATACCAACATTCAAAATGGTGACTATAAGGACTATTCTGCCTTTTGTTCAGCAAGGGCATTATATGTCTACAATAGACTTACAGGATGCATAGCTTCATATTCCTATCCATCCAGATCACTATCAGTTTCTGAGATTTTCTTTTCTAGACAAGCATTACCAGTTTGTTGCTCTTCCGTTTGGCCTAGCAACAGCTCCAAGGATCTTTTCAAAGGTTCTCGGTGCCCTTCTCTCTGTAATCAGAGAACAGGGTATTGCGGTATTTCCTTATTTGGACAATATCTTGGTACTTGCTCAGTCTTTACATTCTGCAGAATCTCATACGAATCAACTTGTGTTGTTTCTTCAAAGACATGGTTGGAGGATCAATTTACCAAAGAGTTCCTTGATTCCTCAGACAAGGGTAACCTTTTTGGATATCCAAATAGATTCAGTGTCCATGACTTTGTCTCTAACAGAAAAGAGACGTCTGAAATTGGTTTCAGCTTGTCGAAACCTTCAGTCTCAATCATTCCCTTCGGTAGCTTTGTGCATGGAAATTCTAGGTCTCATGACTGCTGCATCGGACGCAATCCCTTTTGCTCGTTTTCACATGAGACCTCTCCAGCTTTGTATGCTGAACCAATGGTGCAGGGATTATACAAAGATATCACAATTAATATCTTTAAATCCCAATGTTCGATCTTCTCTGACTTGGTGGTTGGATCACCATTGTTTAATTCAAGGGGCCTCTTTTGTTTGTCCAACCTGGACTGTTATCTCAACAGATGCAAGTCTTTCAGGTTGGGGAGCTGTATGTGGATCTCTGACAGCGCAGGGGGTTCGGGAATCTCAGGAGGCGAGATTACCAATCAACATTTTGGAACTCCGTGCGATTTTCAGAGCTCTTCAGTTCTAGCCTCTTCTGAAGAGAGAATCATTTATTTGTTTTCAGACAGACAATGTCACAACCGTGGCATATGTCAATCATCAAGGGGGGACTCACAGTCCTCAGTCTATGAAAGAAGTATCTCGGATACTTGTATGGGCGGAATCCAGCTCCTGTCTAATTTCTGCGGTTCATATCCCAGGTATAGGAAATTGGGAAGCGGATTATCTCAGTCGCCAGACGTTACATCCGGGCGAATGGTCTCTTCACCCAGAGGTATTTCTTCAGATTGTTCAAATCTGTGGATTTCCAGAAATAGATCTGATGGCCTCTCATCTAAACAAGAAACTTCCCAGGTATCTGTCCAGATCCAGGGATCCTCAGGCGGAAGCTGTGGACGCGTTGTCACTTCCTTGGAATTAACAACCTGCTTATATCTTTCCGCCTCTAGTTCTTCTTCCTAGAGTGATTTCCAAAATCCTAATGGAGCATTTGTTTTTACTGCTGGTGGCTCCAGCATGGCTACACAGGTTTTGGTATGCGGATCTCATTCGGATGGCCAGTTGCCAACCTTGGACACTTCCGTTAAGGCCAGACCTTCTATCTCAAGGCCCATTTTTCCATCAGGATCTCAAATCATTAACTTTGAAGGTATGGAGATTGAACGCTTAATACTTAGTCATAGAGGTTTCTCTGATTCAGTGATTAATACTATGTTACAGGCTCGTAAATCTGTGTCTAGAAAGATCTATTACCGAGTTTGGAAGACTTACATTTCTTGGTGTTCTTCTCATAAATTCTCTTGGCATTCTTTTAGAATTTCTAGAATTTTACAGTTTCTTCAGGATGGTTTGGAAAAAGGTTTGTCTGCAAGTTCCTTGAAAGAACAAATCTCTGCTCTTTCTGTACTTTTTCACAGAAAGATTGCTAATCATCCTGATATTCATTGTTTTGTACAGGCTTTGGTTCGTATTAAGCCTGTCATTAAGTCAATTTATCCTCCTTGGAGTCTGAACCTATGCATTCTCTGGATATTAAAATTACTTTCTTGGAAAGTTTTATTCCTTTTGGCCATCTCTTCTGCTAGAAGAGTTTCTGAGTAATCTGCTCTTTCTTGTGAATCTCCTTTTCTGATTTTTCATCAGGATAAGGCGGTTTTGCGGACTTCATTTAATTTTTTACCTAAAGTTGTGAATTCTAACAACATTGTATAGAAATTGTTGTCCCTTCTTTGTGTCCTAATCCTAAGAATTTTCTGGAGAGATCTTTACATTCTTTGGATGTAGTTAGAGCTTTGAAATATTATGTTGAAGCTACTAAAGATTTCAGGAAGACTTCTAGTCTATTTGTTATCTTTTCTGGTTCTAGGAAAGGTCAGAAGGCTTCTGCCATTTCTTTGGCATCTTGGTTAAAGTCTTTGATTCATCATGTTTATGTGGAGTCGGGTAAATCCCCGCCTCAAAGGATTACGGCTCATTCTACTAGGTCAGTTTCTACCTCCTGGGCTTTTAAGAATGAAGCTTCTGTTGATCAGATTTGCAAAGCAGCAACTTGGTCTTCTTTGCATACTTTTTCTAAATTCTACCATTTTGATGTTTTTTCTTCTTCTGAAGCAGTTTTGGTAGAAAAGTACTTCAGGCAGCTGTTTCAGTTTGATTCTTCTGCTTATAATTTCATTTTTTTTCATTATAAGATTAAAACTTTTTGATTTGGGTTGTGGATTATTTTTTCAGCGGAATTGGCTGTCTTTATTTTATCCCTCCCTCTCTAGTGACTCTTGCGTGGAAGTTCCACATCTTCGGTGTCTGCTATCCCATACGTCACTAGCTCATGGACTCTTGCCAATTCCATGAAAGAAAACATAATTTATGTAAGAACTTACCTGATAAATTCATTTCTTTCATATTGGCAAGAGTCTATGAGGCCCACCCTTTTTGTGGTGAATATGATTTTTTTGTATAAAGCACAATTATTCCAATTCCTTGTTTGATGCTTTCGCTCCTTTCTTATCACCCCACTTCTTGGCTATTCGTTAAACTGAATTGTGGGTGTGGTGAGGGGTGTATTTATAGGCATTTTGAGGTTTTGGGAAACTTTGCCCCTCCTGGTAGGAATGTATATCCCATACGTCACTAGCCCATGGACTCTTGCCAATATGAAAGAAATGAATTTATCAGGTAAGTTTTTACATAAATTATGTTTTTTGGTCTGGATAGGGAGTTTATCAGACCTCCATAACTGGGTATCTGAATTAAATCATACTGATTCACCCATCAAATTTAAGATGGAATGCAGTGTACAAAATGTACACTTTTTGGACCTCAATGTATTCAAAGTCCTTACAGATGGTGACTGTAGGTTGGGCACTTCTCTTTATACTAAACCTACAGATAGGAATTTGCTTCTCCTATCTACAAGTTACCACCCTGACCATCAAAAGAAGGGTATAATCTCCTCCCAATTGACAAGAGTGGTTCGCAACAACTCTGATTCTACCATCCTACAAGCTCAGTTAGACACTATGTGTATGAAACTACAGGCTAGAGGGTATGATAAGGATGGCATTGACACAGCTAGAAAGCGATTGGATGGCCAATCACAAGCCACACTGATGGATCGGACTAAGTTGCAGAAACAAGCCTTAACCTCTAGGTTGAACTTTACCACGACTTTCACTCCGAAACATCACTGTGTAGTCAGAGCAGTCCGTAATCAGTGGGATGTACTGCAGACTGACAAGATCCTGTCAAACTGGAGATTGAACCCTCCTCATATGGCTTATAGACGAGGCAGGAATATACGAGATATACTGGTTAAAACTGACCCTAAGGATTCCTATCAAAAGGACACATGGCTCAAGTCTACCAAAAAGGGATGTTTCAAATGTGGAGATTGCGTTACCTGTAATGGTATGCAAATGGGCCCTACATTCCAGCACCCACGCTACAAAATACAACACAGAGTAACTTGTAGTAGCACATATGTTGTTAATATTCTGGTGTGTCCATGCTCCCTGTTCTATGTAGGGAAAACCATTACATCTTTCCGTGAAAGGATGGTGTCAGGGTTTTTTCCCTGCTTTGTTTGCCATGTCACCTCTATTGCTGACTCTGGTGCATAGTGTGTGATTCTGCTCATTTCCTGCATGCCCTTTTATGGCCAGACTGGTGTACATCATCCATGTGAGACAGGTTGCAGTCTCAGAATTGTGATGTCATCACTTATTATTTAAAGGGCCTTTGTTCAGTATGCTTTGCCCTTGCGTTGTCTCAGACCTATTTGTGAGAGTTCCTGTGTATTACCTGGCTGTCTGATGTCCCTCCTGGTTCCTGATCCCTGGCTTGTTCCTGACTGCTGTTCTCCTTGTTCCTGATTCCGGCTCGTCTGACTACTCGCTTTGGCTCCTGACTCGGCTCGTCTGACTATTGACTTTGGCTCCTGACTCGGCTCGTCTGACTTGACTTGTGGACTTTTTATTATTTTTTGCTATTAATAAAGGTGTGATTATTTTTGCAATTCTCGTCTCAGTCTGATTCCTGGCACCCTGACATTACGCAAGGGCCATGAATCCTGATGGTGCTAATAATCCACCTTTACCTACCATCATTTCCAGGATGGATGAACAGGATCACCGCTTGGATCAATTTGCACTAGCCCTGCAAACCCTGCTGACTCGCACTGCACATTTGGACCAAAGTGTTCCGCAAGTTATGGCTGCTCCTGTTTCCACTGCTGCACCTAGTCCTACCAGGAGCATGTCCGGTTCTGCACCTCTACCTCAGCGATATGGAGGTGATCCTATTCAGTGCAGAGGGTTTTTGAACCAGGTGGGTATTTACTTTGAAATGTTACCTCAGGCATTTCCCTCTGACAGAGAGTAACGAGATGAGAAATCCCATCTTAGCTCTAACACAGCTCTTGCCAGGGCTAATCCCTTGTGGGAGACTAATAAACCTGTGATTTCAAATTACCCTGAATTTGTGTCCTCCTTTCAAAGGGTATTTGATGTTCCGGCTCGCTCCTCCTCTGCTGCTAAACGACTCATGTTGTTATGAATTAATAGGAGAGATGGAACTCAACTGCAGAAATTCAGTAAATTAGGTTTTGTTAGCCAGTAGTAGCACTGAGAAGCTAAGAGACTGAACTCAGAGCAACTGATACTTAGGCTATAATATAATATATACAAAGATCACCTTAACAAGAATGTAAAGGTTATAAAGTGAACAGAACTTGCAATTCTGATTTAGGTATATTAGACTTTGCCCAGCTAGCTCCCAGTGACACAGAAATAACACAAATCTTGGGTGTAGGCAATATTCTCATATGAATTCCCAAAGTTAGTTAATGTCCATGCTTCATAACTTGCAATTCTGATTTAGGTATATTAGGCTTAGCCCAGCTAGCTCCCAGTGACACAGAAATAGCTCAAATCTTGGGTGTAGACAATATTCTGTTAAGCATTCCCAAAGTTAGTTAATGTCCATGCTTCATATAGGAAATAACATAAGGGAATGTTAGGAGAATGTCTTTTTAAGAAAAGATGTGTTGCACTTTTGTTTAGATAACAACTGGTATTCAGTGCAGTAATATATACAGTGAGAGGTTTCCTTAACAAGACTTAGAAAGTAAATCCTGGATTAAGGAAGTAATTTAGCAACTACTCACAGTAAAGATGACAGGAGCAGCATGGAGGTTAGAGTGAACACGCTGTTAGGAGATTCACAGCACAGCAGACTGCAGACAAAGCAGATTGATCACACAGGGAACCACTCACTGTGAGTCAGGCAGTTAGACACTGACCGGAGCTTCGCAGCACAGCTGAATCCTCACAATGAAATGTTTGTGGAAAGATATGATACACTTCAATAAAGGTTCTTCAGGTTAAAGCTGAAATGAAATTCTGTAGTAACAATTCCAGAGTTGGAAGAGACTGTAGATAAATGACTTTAATTCAATCAGGACAATTCCAGGAGATGCAACTTCTAGGATTACCAAATACAAAATACTAAAGCAGGGAAAAGTGGGCGTGTCAGGTTTAAACAACCTTGTTCACAAGGTGAAGTTGAATTAAAGGTACAGTAGCTGAAACATGAGTTCTGAAAAGAAAGACATCCATTACACATGTCCATTCAGCAAGGACGAGATCTGTTGCTCAGTATGCCCTTGAGTTCTGTACGCTTGCCAGAGATGTAGATTGGAACAATGAAGCCCTTGTTGCCACCTTCTTTCATGGGCTCTCTGATGCGATTAAAGACGAAGTTGCTGCCAGAGATTTACAAGAGGATCTCAAGGCTTTGGTGTCTTTTTTTAATCCTACTTGACATCAGACTCAGAGAGAGACCCTCTTTCAAGGAGCGCTTGCAGAAGCCTCCTGTTCTGTTGTCTCCTACGTGTTCGTTCCCACCCATGCCTCCCTCTCCTCCCATGCCTCCTGGTCCCGAGTCACCAGGTACTGCTGCGCCAATGCAGTTGGGATTCACACGTCTCTCCGCGGCGGAGAGGGCCTTTAGGAGGAGGGAGGGGCTCTGCCTCTATTGTGGGTTACAGGGCCACCTTTTGAAGTCTTGTCCTACACGGCCGGAGAAACGCTCACACCTAAGGTCCTGTCAGGGGCAGACCTTGGGTGGTTTATCCTTGTGCCCGGAACCGCTAAAGGAGAAACCTTTGGTCACGGTTGTTCTTTCCTGGGTGGACTCCTCCATAGTCACCCAGGCTCTTGTTGACTCTGGTGCTGCGGGCTATTTCTTTCATGTAATTAGCAAGAGTCCATGAGCTAGTGACATATGGGATATACATTCCTACCAGGAGGGGCAAAGTTTCCCAAACCTCAAAATGCCTATAAATACACCCCTCACCACACCCACAAATCAGTTTTACAAACTTTGCCTCCTATGGAGGTGGTGAAGTAAGTTTGTGCTAGATTCTACGTTGATATGCGCTCCGCAGCAGGTTGGAGCCCGGTTTTCCTCTCAGCGTGCAGTGAATGTCAGAGGGATGTGAGGAGAGTATTGCCTGTTTGAATTCAATGATCTCCTTCTACGGGGTCTATTTCATGGGTTCTCTGTTATCGGTCGTAGAGATTCATCTCTTACCTCCCTTTTCAGATCGACGATATACAGGGCCGGATTTCCTATTAGGCACAGTAGGCATGTGCCTACAGGCGCCTTGCAGTGAGGGGCGCCTGCATTTATTTTAGAAAGAATTGTGCTGCCAGCTGCTTACAGAGTCGAGTGTTTTATTGGGAATATGTTACAGCAGTTCAGGGAGCCATGAAGATGAAGGAGAGAGGGGCAAAGATTAAAACTAAACTCCTCCCATTTTCGCCAGGCATGTTTAGTTTCACTTTTATTTTATGTACTTCTGTTGCCTCACACAGCCAAGCTCCATGCTGATGTGGTGCAGAAACTTTTTGTTGAGGAATGAAAGCTTCAGAACAGGTTAGGACTGTACAAGGCTTCTAATGCTGCCTAGAATGATAACATAACAAGCAGAGCACTTTAACCCCTTGGCTACCAGAGAGGGTTGCAGTGTATTCACTTGTTATGTGCTTTATTTCTTTTTATAGCCAGGGGGGTAAATTCTGCTTCAGGATGAATGTTTTTGTTCTATAAAGGCCATGGAGGTGTGGAGGTTATGTGGGACTAGCTGCTCTGCTCTTTATTACAAAATGCCAATTGTGATTTACAGCCTTTAGGGCACTTTGACAACAAAGTTTGTAGACTGTAAAGATGTAAAATGTGTATGTGTGTAAACCACTCACATGGCATATTTGTTTGTATGTATGTATATGTATGTGTATATATATATATATATATATATATATATATACATACATACATCACACACACATATATATATATACACATACACACACATCACACACACACACACATATATATATATATATATATATATATACACACATACACACACACATATATATATATATATATATATATATATACATACACATACACACACATCACATTCAAAATTGTTAATCTGTTCTTTTATCAAGTAAGTGTGGTATTTTTGTATTGGGGTAAATTTAATTTCTAAGTTCTAATTTTAAACACATTTGTTGACCCCTGGATTACATATAATCTACAACATTCCATGTTTTCCTTTTAGAGCAACATCATATGGTATTTATATTTCAGAACAAAATAAATGTAACATCTGTGTGTATTTGTACCAAAAATATCAGAGTTTACAAGTTTTTTTTTCATGTAGTGGAGAAAAATACCTACATTTTATATTTTCTTCCACTGGCTGCACAGGTTGTTGATGGTGATGAGCTTGCAAGCTGCTAGTTTTAATATTGCTATTGTTTACACAAAACTGTGTTTAACTCCAACAAAATGTTAAGCACATAGTCAAAGTCATCTCCAGAAAAGCAATACACTAATGGCTTGTCAATAAACATGTCCTATGAGCCCATCTGGGTCTGCACAGATGTGTATTGCTGTCTCAGAACTGACATTGACTATGTGTTTAACTCTTTTGCAAGAGGCTAACACACTTCTGTGCAAGCACTAGTGCAATAATAAAATGCCCAGCAAACTGTCACATTTTATGTCCCTTTAAATAGGGTTTTCTTTAGAATATTTTGCATTAAAAGTTTAACATGACTTGTTTTTGTTATACATATTAGAAATTGTATGGCCATTTGAGTCAAGTGAATATTGATTTTTGGTGTAGCTTCCATTACAACAAATATTGCAATTGGTGTGTGTATTTGTGTATCTCCATAAAAAAGAAAATGTAATTTTACATCTAATATTTATTTTTAGTTGTCCTAAATAATAATAAAAAAAAAGTCCTAATTTTTTCCACTTTTTTTCTGGGGGGGTGGGGGGGGGCGCTTCAGGTTTTTGTGCCTACAGCCACCTGAGATGTAAATCCGGCCCTGACGATATACTATTATATTTATACCATTACCTCTGCTGATTTTCGTTTCAGTACTGGTTTGGCTTTCTACAACATGTAGATGAGTGTCCTGGGGTAAGTAAGTCTTATTTTCTGTGACACTCTAAAGCTATGGTTGGGCACTTTTTTTTATAAAGTTCTAAATATATGTATTCAAACATTTATTTGCCTTGACTCAGGATGTTCAACATTTCCTTATTTCAGACAGTCAGTTTTGCATATTTGGGATAATGCATTTGAATATATCATTTTTATCTTACCTTAAAAATTGACTTTTTCCCTGTGGGCTGTTAGGCTCGCGGGGGCTGAAAATGCTTCATTTTATTGCGTCATTCTTGGCGCGGACTTTCTTGGCGCGAAATTTTTTTTTCTATTTCCGGCGTCATACGTGTCGCCGGAAGTTGCGTCATTTTTGACGTTTTTCGCGCCAAAAATGTTGGCGTTCCGGATGTGGCGTCATTTTTGGCGCTAATAGCATTTAGGCGCCAAATAATGTGGGCGTCAATTTTGTCTCCACTTTATTTAAGTCTCATCATTTGTTGCTTCTGGTTGCTAGAAGCTTGTTCACTGGCATTTTTTCCCATTCCTGAAACTGTCATTTAAGGAATTTGATCAATTTTGCTTTATATGTTGTTTTTTCTATTACATATTGCAAGATGTCCCACGTTGCAACTGAGTCAGAAGATACTACTGGAAAATCGCTGCCTGGTGCTGGATCTACCAAAGCTAAGTGTATCTGCTGTAAACTTTTGGTAGTTGTTCCTCCAGCTGTTGTTTGTATTAAATGTCATGACAAACTTGTTAATGCAGAAAATATTTCCTTTAGTAAAGTACCATTACCTGTTGCAGTTCCATCAACATCTAATGTTCAGAGTGTTCCTGATAACATAAGAGATTTTGTTTCTGAATCCATTAAGAAGGCTATGTCTGTTATTCCTCCTTCTGGTAAACATAAAAAGTCTTTTAAAACTTCTCTTTATACAGATGAATTTTTAAATGAACATCATCATTCTGATTCTAATGATTCTTCTGATACAGAGGATTCTGTCTCAGAGGTTGATGCTGATAAATCGTCATATTTATTTAAAATGGAATTTATCCGTTCTTTACTTAAAGAAGTCCTAATTGCATTAGAAATTGAGGATTCTGGTCCTCTTGATACTAAATCTAAACGTTTAGACAAGGTCTTTAGATCTCCTGTGGTTATTCCAGAAGTTTTTCCTGTTCCTGGTGCTATTTCTGAAGTAATTTCCAGAGAATGGAATAATTTGGGTAATTCATTTACTCCTTCTAAACGTTTTAAGCAATTATATCCTGTACCGTCCGACAGATTAGAGTTTTGGGACAAAATCCCTAAAGTTGATGGGGCTATTTCTCCCCTTGCTAAACGTACTACTATTCCTACGGCAGATGGTACTTCCTTTAAGGATCCTTTAGATAGGAAAATTGAATCCTTTCTAAGAAAAGCTTATCTGTGTTCAGGTAATCTTCTTAGACCTGCTATATCATTGGCTGATGTTGCTGCAGCTTCAACTTTTTGGTTGGAAACTTTAGCGCAACAAGTAACAGATCATGATTCTCATAATATTATTATTCTTCTTCAACATGCTAATAATTTTATCTGTGATGCCATTTTTGATATTATCAGAGTTGATGTCAGGTTTATGTCTCTAGCTATTTTAGCTAGAAGAGCTTTATGGCTTAAAACTTGGAATGCTGATATGTCTTCTAAATCGACTCTACTTTCCCTTTCTTTCCAGGGTAATAAATTATTTGGTTCTCAGTTGGATTCTATTATCTCAACTGTTACTGGTGGGAAAGGAACTTTTTTACCACAGGATAAAAAATCTAAAGGTAAAAACAGGGCTAATAATCGTTTTTGTTCCTTTCGTTTCAACAAAGAACAAAAGCCTGATCCTTCATCCTCAGGAGCAGTTTCAGTTTGGAAACCATCTCCAGTCTGGAATAAATCCAAGCCTTCTAGAAAAGCAAAGCCAGCTTCTAAGTCCACATGAAGGTGCGGCCCTCATTCCAGCTCAGCTGGTAGGGGGCAGATTACGTTTTTTCAAAGAAATTTGGATCAATTCTGTTCACAATCTTTGGATTCAGAACATTGTTTCAGAAGGGTACAGAATTGGTTTCAAGATAAGACCTCCTGCAAAGAGATTTTTTCTTTCCTGTGTCCCAGTAAACCCAGTGAAAGCTCAAGCATTTCTGAAATGTGTTTCAGATCTAGAGTTGGCTGGAGTAATTATGCCAGTTCCAGTTCTGGAACAGGGGCTGGGGTTTTATTCGAATCTCTTCATTGTACCAAAGAAGGAGACTTCCTTCAGACCAGTTCTGGATCTAAAAATATTGAATCGTTATGTAAGGATACCAACATTCAAAATGGTAACTGTAAGGACTATCTTGCCTTTTGTTCAGCAAGGGCATTATATGTCTACAATAGATTTACAGGATGCATATCTGCATATTCCGATTCATCCAGCTCACTATCAGTTCCTGAGATTCTCTTTCCTGGACAAGCATTACCAGTTTGTGGCTCTGCCGTTTGGCCTAGCTACAGCTCCAAGAATTTTTACAAAGGTTCTCGGTGCCCTTCTGTCTGTAATCAGAGAACAGGGTATTGTGGTATTTCCTTATTTGGACGATATCTTGGTACTTGCTCAGTCTTCACATTTAGCAGAATCTCATACGAATCGACTTGTGTTGTTTCTTCAAGACCATGGTTGGAGGATCAATTCACTAAAAAGTTCATTGATTCCTCAGACAAGGGTAACCTTTTTGGGTTTCCAGATAGATTCAGTGTCCATGACTCTGTCTTTGACAGACAAGAGACGTCTAAAATTGATTTCAGCTTGTCGAAACCTTCAGTCACAATCATTCCCTTCGGTAGCCTTATGCATGGAAATTCTAGGTCTTATGACTGCTGCATCGGACGCGATCCCCTTTGCTCGTTTTCATATGCGACCTCTTCAGCTCTGTATGCTGAACCAATGGTGCAGGGATTACACAAAGATATCTCAATTAATATCTTTAAAACCGATTGTCCGACATTCTCTGACGTGGTGGACAGATCACCATCGTTTAATTCAGGGGGCTTCTTTTGTTCTTCCGACCTGGACTATAATCTCAACAGATGCAAGTCTTACAGGTTGGGGAGCTGTGTGGGGGTCTCTGACGGCACAAGGGGTTTGGGAATCTCAGGAGGTGAGATTACCGATCAATATTTTGGAACTCCGTGCAATTTTCAGAGCTCTTCAGTCTTGGCCTCTTCTGAAGAGAGAGTCGTTCATTTGTTTTCAGACAGACAATGTCACAACTGTGGCATACATCAATCATCAAGGAGGGACTCACAGTCCTCTGGCTATGAAAGAAGTATCTCGAATTCTGGTTTGGGCGGAATCCAGCTCCTGTCTAATCTCTGCGGTTCATATCCCAGGTATAAACAATTGGGAAGCGGATTATCTCAGTCGCCAAACGTTGCATCCGGGCGAATGGTCTCTTCACCCATAGGTATTTCTTCAGATTGTTCAAATGTGGAAACTCCCAGAAATAGATCTGATGGCTTCTCATCTAAACA
The DNA here is from genome assembly GCF_027579735.1 of Bombina bombina. Lineage (NCBI taxonomy): Eukaryota > Metazoa > Chordata > Amphibia > Anura > Bombinatoridae > Bombina > Bombina bombina. Next base: position 548,126,860 of record NC_069504.1, on the reverse strand, counting down.
AGAAACTTCCCAGGTATCTGTCCAGATCCCGGGATCCTCAGGCGGAGGCAGTGGATGCATTATCACTTCCTTGGAAGTATCATCCTGCCTATATCTTTCCGCCTCTAGTTCTTCTTCCAAGAGTAATCTCCAAGATTCTGAAGGAATGCTCATTTGTTCTGCTGGTAGCTCCAGCATGGCCTCACAGGTTTTGGTATGCGGATCTTGTCCGGATGGCCTTTTGCCAGCCGTGGACTCTTCCTTTAAGACCAGACCTTCTGTCGCAAGGTCGTTTCTTCCATCAGGATCTCAAATCCTTAAATTTAAAGGTATGGAGATTGAACGCTTGATTCTTGGTCAAAGAGGTTTCTCTGACTCTGTGATTAATACTATGTTACAGGCTCGTAAATCTGTATCTAGAGAGATATATTATAGAGTCTGGAAGACTTATATTTCTTGGTGTCTTTCTCATCATTTTTCCTGGCATTCTTTTAGAATTCCGAGAATTTTACAGTTTCTTCAGGATGGTTTAGATAAAGGTTTGTCCGCAAGTTCCTTGAAAGGACAAATCTCTGCTCTTTCTGTTCTTTTTCACAGAAAGATTGCTAATCTTCCTGATATTCATTGTTTTGTACAAGCTTTGGTTCGTATAAAACCTGTCATTAAGTCTATTTCTCCTCCTTGGAGTTTGAATTTGGTTCTGAGGGCTCTTCAAGCTCCTCCTTTTGAACCCATGCATTCATTGGACATTAAATTACTTTCTTGGAAAGTTTTGTTCCTTTTGGCCATCTCTTCTGCCAGAAGAGTCTCTGAATTATCTGCTCTTTCTTGTGAGTCTCCTTTTCTGATTTTTCATCAGGATAAGGCGGTGTTGCGAACTTCTTTTTAATTTTTACCTAAGGTTGTGAATTCCAACAACATTAGTAAAGAAATTGTGGTTCCTTCATTATGTCCTAATCCTAAGAATTCTAAGGAGAAATCGTTGCATTCTTTGGATGTTGTTAGAGCTTTGAAATATTATGTTGAGGCTACTAAGTCTTTCCGAAAGACTTCTAGTCTATTTGTCATCTTTTCCGGTTCTAGAAAAGGTCAGAAAGCTTCTGCCATTTCTTTGGCATCTTGGTTGAAATCCTTAATTCACCATGCTTATGTCGAGTCGGGTAAAACTCCGCCTCAAAGGATTACAGCTCATTCTACTAGGTCAGTTTCTACTTCCTGGGCGTTTAGGAATGAGGCTTCGGTTGATCAGATTTGCAAAGCAGCAACTTGGTCCTCTTTGCATACTTTTACTAAATTCTACCATTTTGATGTGTTTTCTTCTTCTGAAGCAGTTTTTGGTAGAAATGTACTTCAGGCAGCGGTTTCAGTTTGAATCTTCTGCTTATGTTTTCATTAAACTTTATTTTGGGTGTGGATTATTTTCAGCAGGAATTGGCTGTCTTTATTTTATCCCTCCCTCTCTAGTGACTCTTGCGTGGAAAGATCCACATCTTGGGTAGTCATTATCCCATACGTCACTAGCTCATGGACTCTTGCTAATTAAATGAAAGAAAACATTATTTATGTAAGAACTTACCTGATAAATTCATTTCTTTCATATTAGCAAGAGTCCATGAGACCCACCCTTTTTGGTGGTTATGATTTTTTTGTATAAAGCACAACTATTCCAATTCCAAATTTTATATGCTTTCGCACTTTTTTTTATCACCCCACTTCTTGGCTATTCGTTAAACTGATTTGTGGGTGTGGTGAGGGGTGTATTTATAGGCATTTTGAGGTTTGGGAAACTTTGCCCCTCCTGGTAGGAATGTATATCCCATACGTCACTAGCTCATGGACTCTTGCTAATATGAAAGAAATGAATTTATCAGGTAAGTTCTTACATAAATTATGTTTTCATTGACAGTGCTTTTGCATCAAAGCACTCCATTCCTGTTTTGCCTCGATCCATTCCGCTTGCTCTTGAGGTCATTGATGGCAGGCCCCTTCAGCCCGCACTCGTTACTGACGAGACCGCTCCGTTATCCATGGCTGTTAGGGCTCTCTATTTTGAAACCCTCCAGTTCCCGGTGATAAATTCTCAGCATTTTCCTGTTGTTCTAAGCTATCCCTGGCTCCAAAAGCACAATCCCAGTCTCGACTGGCGCTGGTCCGAAATTTTGTCGTGGTTCCTGCAATGTATTTCCATTTGTCTTCAGAAACCAGTTAAAGTGTGCACTTCTTCGGTATCTCAATTGCCAGAGGAGCACCAAGAGTTCCTAGATGTTTTTGACAAGGTGCATGCAGGTACGTTGCCTCCTCACCGGTCTTACGATTGTGCCATAGACCTGCAACCCGGAGCCATTCCTCCTCGGGCCTGGTTTACCCTCTGTCTGTTGCGGAGAATTGTGCTATGGAGGAGTATGTTGCCAATGCTCTGTCGCAGGGGATCATCCGCAAATCCTGCTCTCCTGCAGGGGCTGGCTTCTTCTTTGTGAAGAAAAAGAGTGGCGCGTTAAGACCATGCATCGATTATAGGGGTCTTAAACATTCTTACCATTAAGAATGCTTACCCTATTCCACTCATTACAGAACTCTTTGACCGCCTCAAGGGAGCTACGGTCTTTTCTAAACTTGATTTGAGAGGAGCATACAATCTCGTTAGGATCAAGGAGGGCCACGAATGGAAAACAGCATTTAACACCAGGAGCGGGCATTATGATTATCTTGTAATGCACTTTGGCCTATGTAATGCTCCTGCTGTTTTCCAGGAATTTATTAATGATGTCCTACGAGATATGTTGCAACAGTGTGTTGTGGTGTACCTAGACAACATCCTCATACACTCACCCACACTTGAGGCTCATCGATCTGATGTTACACGGGTTCTTCAGAGACTATGTGAGAACGGCCTGTTTTGTAAATTCGAGAAATGCGAGTTCCATCAGACTCAAGTAACCATCCTAAGTTATCTCCGTTGCAGGGTTCTCTATGGATCCTAACAAGTTATCTGCAGTTCTGCAGCGGCCTCGCCCAGTTGGTTTTTGGTCTATTCAACGTTTTTTGAGGTTCGCCAATTACTATAGAAAGTTTATTAAAAACTTTTCTTCCTTGGTCAAACCTATCACAGACATGACCGTAAAGAGAATGATCCACACCATGTGTCACCTACTGCCATTAAGGCCTTTGATAGTCTTAAGACTGCTTTTGCTGCTGCTCCAGTTCTGGCTCATCCTAACCCGGTCCTGCCTTTCGTTCTTGAGGTCGATGCGTCTGAGACTGGAGTAGGTGCCCTCTTGTCTCAACGTCCTACGCCTGACGGTTCCTTGCATCCATGCGGTTTCTTCTCTAAGAAATTGTCTCCAGCGGGGTGCAATTATGAAATTGGCGACAGGGAATTACTGGCCATAATTTTGGCACTCAAGGAATGCAGGCATCTTCTCGAGGGTACTAGCGTTCTTACTGACCACAAGAATTTAACTTATCTATCTGAAGCAAAATGTTTGTCGCCCAGACAGGCCAGATGGACGCTATTTTTGTCTCATTTAATTATGTGGTCTCCTACCTGCCTGGTAGTAAGAATGTTAGGGCTGATGCCCTCTCTCAACAATTTTCGCCTCTGTCCAAGGAGGAGTCTGTACCTACTCCAGTTATACCTCCTGACCATATTTTGGCTACCATACATACTAATTTGACTTCTCCCTTGGGGGAGGAGATCCTGACTGCACAAACCAATGCACCTCCTGAGAAACCTAGTGGTAAGTGTTTTGTTCCTGAGAATCTTTGAACTAAACTTTTGCACACTTACCACTATCCTAAATTCGCAGGTCACCCAGGCAAGAACCAAATGATTTGGTTTGTCACTCGACAATTCTGGTGGCCAGGTCTTTGTTCTGATGTTGCTGTGTATGTTGCCTCCTGCTCAGTTTGTGCTTAGAATAAGACTCCTCAACGTCTTCCTGTGGGTCTTCTTAAACCTATTGCTAATGGGGACCGTCCTTGGACACATCTTTCCATGGACTTCATTGTCGAGCTCCCTGTTTCCAATGGCAATACTGTTATCCTTATGGTGGTTGACTGTTTTTCTAAAATGTCACATTGCATACCTTTGAAGACGTTGCCTACCGCTCAGGAGCTTGCTTCAATTTTTGCCCGGGAGGTCTTCCGTTTACATAGTGTCGGACCAGGGTAGCCAGTTTGTCTCCAGATTGTGGCGTTCCTTGTGTGCTCAAATGGGGATCCAGCTTTCCTTCTTCTCGGCATATCATCCTCAATCCAATGGGGCTGCGGAACGGTCAAATCAAGCTCTGGAACAGTTCCTCCGTTGCTATGTCTCAGATCACCACAATAATTGTTCTGAACTATTACCTTGGGCAGAGTTTGCTCGTAATAGTGCTATTAATGCTTCCTCCAAGTTATCCCTGTTCATGGCGAATAATGGGTTTCAACCATCCTTGTTGCCCGATTCATTCATGTCTCAGGGTATTCCGGCTTTGGAGAAGCATCTCCGGCAACTCTGTAACACGTGGGTGCAGATTCAGGATTGCCTTCATCGTTCTATGAAGCACCAAAGTTCCAGGCTGATCGTAGGTGTCTGCCCGCGCCTTCCTACCAGGTTGGTGAGAGAGTTTGGCTGTCCTCCCGCAACTTGAACCTTTGTGTGCCTTCCAATAAACTGGCTCCCCGTTATGTTGGTCCTTTTTGAATACTCCGACGGGTCAATCCTGTGGCCTACGCTCTTGACCTTCCTCCTGCAATGCGCATCGCCAATGTTTTTCATGTCTCCCTCTTGAAACCATTGGTTTGTAATCAGTTTACTACTATGTTGTCTCGTCCCCGTCCTTTCTTTGTTGACAATCATAAGGAGTATGAGGTCAGCAGCATTATTGACTCTCGTATGTCCAGGGGCCGCAGTATTTGGTTCACTGGAGGGGCTACGGTCCGGAGGATCGTTCATGGGTTCCCTCCTATGATGTTCACGCTCCCACCCTCCTCTGTGCCTTTCATGCCCATTTTTCCAATAAGCCTTTTGTTCTCCCGCGGGGGAGGGGTCATTGAGGGGAGGGTACTGTCAGGGTTTTTTCCCTGCTTTGTTTGCCTTGTGCTGCTGGCAGCCATTTTACTCACCTCTCTTGCTGACTCTGGTGCATAGTGTGTGATGCTGCTCATTTCCTGCATGCCTTTTTATGGCCAGGCTGGTGTACATCATCCATGTGAAACAGGTTGCAGTCTCAGAATTGTGATGTCATCACTTATTATTTAAAGGGCCTCTGTTCAGTATGCTTTGCCCTTGCATTGTCTCAGACCTGTTTGTGAGAGTTCCTGTGTATTACCTGGCAGTCTGGCATCCCTCCTGGTTCCTGATCCCTGGCTTGTTCCTGACTCTGCTGTTCTACTTGTTCCTGATTCAGGCTTGTCTGGCTACTCTCTTTGGCTCCTGACTCGGCTCGTCTGACTATTCGCTTTGGCTCCTGACTTGGCTCGTCTGACTACCAGCTCTGGTTTTGACTCCTGGCTTGTTATTTGACTTGTGGACTTTTTATTATTTCTTTCATGTAATTGGCAAGAGTCCATGAGCTAGTGACGTATGGGATATACAATCCTACTAGGAGGGGCAAAGTTTCCCAAACCTCAAAATGCCTATAAATACACCCCTCACCACACCCACAATTCAGTTTTACAAACTTTGCCTCCTATGGAGATGGTGAAGTAAGTTTGTTCTAAGATTTTTACGTTGATATGCGCTTCTCAGCAGAGTACAGCGAATGTCAGAGGGAAGTGAAGGGAGTATCACTTATTGAATACGATGATTTCCCTGACGGGGGTCTATTTCATAGGGTCTCTGTTATCGGTCGTAGAGATTCATCTCCTACCTCCCTTTTCAGATCGACGATATACTCTCAATTTACCATTACCTCTACCGATAACTGTTTGAGTACTGGTTTGGCTATCTGCTATATGTGGATGGGTGTCTTTTGGTAAGTATGTTTTTTGTTACTTAAGGCACCCCAGCATGCACTTTATGCATTTATATAAAGTTCTAAATATATGTATTGTACTTATATTTGCCATGAGTCAGGTTCATGTATTTCCTTCTGCAGACTGTCAGTTTTATATTTAGGGAAAATAAACATTTTAAGAAAAAATTTTCTTACCTGGGGTTTAGTTCTTTTTTCTAAATTAACTACTTTTTTCTTGCAAATTGCGGGCGGTATTAGGCCCACGGGTGCGCCAAATTCTAGACTTTATTGCTTCATTTTTGGCGCGAGATTTTTTTGGCACGAAAAATACGTCTGTTACGCAACTTCGTCAATTCCAGCGTCGTAGTTGATGCCGAAGCCTTACACGCGGTTTGCGTCGTTAATGACGCAAGTGTGTCATTTCCGGTTATTGTTGGTGCCAAAAAATATTCAGTTACGTTGTGCGTCATACTTGGTGCCAAACTTTTTTTCATTATTTTAATACCCCATTGATGTTTGCCTCTTGCTTTTTTCTCTATCAGAGGGCTATGCTATTTGCATTTTTTTTCCCATTCCTGAAACTGTCATATAAGAAAATCGATAATTTTGCTTTATATGTTGTTTTTTCTTTTACATTTTGCAAGATGTCTCAATCTGATCCTGCCTCAGAAGTATCTGCTGGAACTTTGCTGCCTGATATTGGTTCTACCAAAGCTAAGTGCATTTGTTGTAAGATTGTGGAAATTATTTCTCAGAATGTCATTTGTAATAGTTGTCATGATAAACTTTTACATGCAGATAGTGTGTCCATCAGTTATAGTACATTGCCAGTTGCAGTTCCTGCAACTTCTAATGTACATGATATACCTATGAATTTTAAAGAATTTGTTACTGATTCTATTCAGAAGGCTTTGACTGCATTTCCACCTTCTAATAAACGTAAAAGGTCTTTTAAACCTTCTCATTCAGTTAATGAAATTTCAAATGACCAACAACATAATAATTTATCCTCCTCTGATGAGGATCTATCTGATACAGAAGATCCTTCCTCAGACATTGACACTGACAAATCTACTTATTTATTTAAAATAGAGTATATGCATTCTTTATTAAAAGAAGTGTTAATTACTTTGGATATTGAGGTAACCAGTCCTCTTGACGTTAAGTCTAATAAGCGTTTTAAACCTCCTGTGGTTTCTCCAGGGGTTTTTCCTATTCCTGAGGCTATTTCTGATATGATTTCTAAGGAATGGAATAAGCCAGGTACTTCTTTTATTCCTTCTTCAAGGTTTAAAAAATTGTATCCTTTACCGCTCTCCAATTTTAAAATCAACTCCACTAAATCTGAAGTGCTAAACATAAACCTAGATACCTCTACCCTCCTTAGGGTCAAAAAAATGACCCCCTTTATCTGGTGCAAACATTCGTTACACTACCTAGGTATAGAACTAGCAACTACACTAGAGGAGACCTTTTCCAGAAACTATGAACCCATTAAAAAAACTATTATTAGAGACCTATCCTCCTGGCTATCAAAAAGACTTTCTTGGTCAGGTAAAATAAACTCCCTTAAAATGAATGTCTTTCCAAGACTATTGTATATCATGCAAACGCTGCCTATTCCCCTGCCAACTTCTTACATAGCGGGTGTCCAAAAAGCGTTTAGTGATTTTGTATGGGCTAAAAAAAACCTAGAATCAATCATCATACCATGCAACAACCTAAATCTCAGGGAGGTTTGAGTATCCCTAATATAACGTTATACAGACAGGCTATCTTCTTACAAAGAATAGTGGATTGGCATATCCACTATGACCACAAAAGATGGGTACAACTAGAGCACCAAATTTCTGGGGTTTCCCACCTGGGCAGAGTTTGTTGGAGCCTAGAGAAATCACACTATAAAAAGATACAAGGCTCCCCACTAGTTAGAGAAACCTACGAGGTTTGGGAACGCGTACTCTCTAATACCACACACATCTCCTCCAAACCTTCACCCCTCACTTCACTCATAGTAAATGGACAATTCACAATAGGCCATAGTATTCTTTCGTACTTTGCAGACTCAAACACGCATGACTTCCCCATTTATAGGATCATCGCGGGTGACAGGATCCTCTCCCAAAATGAGCTATTAGACAAAGGTTACTCCTACTTTCATAACTGGTTTAACTACCACAGAGTTAACCGATTTATCCTTTCGCACGAACAGAGTAGAAATATGGTTAGACCACTAACAAACTTTGAAGCGCTTTGCCTCCGAGAGCCCCCGATTTCCCACACCCTATCGTTAATTTACAAATTGCTAACAACTAACCCCCCAGGCCACGTCCCACAATTCCTAGAGAAATGGGAAGATGAACTGGGTATCATAATCCTTCCCCAAACTGGCACAACAATCTTTCAAAACATTACAAAAACATCAATTTCGCTCTCAATAATTGAACTAAATTTAAAGATATTACACCGCTGGTACCTCACGCCAAAAAAAATCCACCGCCTATACCCCCAAAAGTCAGACCGATGTTGGAGATGTGGCCATGGGGCCCACATGTGGTGGTGGTGGTGGTGTAACACAACTCAAACATTTTGGAGACTGGCAATCACTGAAATAGAGTTAATACTAGATACTCAGTTCCCCCTAGACCCACTTATGTGGCTGCTTTGCAGCCCTCCTAAAATAAAATACAAACCCTTTAAAAAACTATTTAATGTGCTCTCGAACAGTATTAAATTCCTAATAGCAAAAAATTGGAAAAGTAGGTCAGCCCCTACATTAGCAATGTGGTCTCGCAGAGTGTCGGAGCTTCTAGAATTAGAGGAATATTTTTATATGAAAAATGATAAAATGGACGTGTACGCGGAAATGCTTGCCACTTGGGAGGAATACCTCAAAAAACACAGTCAAAAATTAGACACTCAGGTAGACTAATACCCACAATTCACTAACCATAGATGGGAAAGTCTTGTACTTAAAGGTATTTGCACCCCTCATCTCGACTCAGCTATATAAGAGTCATTTGTGTATCCATAATGTGGTAGTGAGTGACATTGGCAATAGAAAATTCCTCATCCTTTGCGGCATTTATTCAGTGGCGGGCTGGTCGGCTCTCTTCTCTTTCTCTTTTACTCTTTTATTCTTCCCTCTCCCTTCTCTTCCCCTTTGCTTCCCTTTTTTCTCCTTTCCTCCTCAAACCCTTAACAAAGTTAAAAATACCCTACTGGATTCACATATCATAGGAGGAAGGGACAACTTTTATTTTCATTGACTATCACTTGTTTTATTACAAAATGTAACTGACAATTGTATCCACCTCGACGGGGGCTGCATCCCCCAAAATGCATATTGTATACTTTAAGATGTGTTTTCCTTCTGTAAGCTTTATTATGCTTCAATAAAGTCAGTTTAAAAAAAAAAAAAAAAATTGTATCCTTTACCAGCAAATTCTATAGAGTTTTGGGAAAAAATACCCAAAGTTGATGGGGCTATTTCTACTCTTGCTAAACGTACCACTATTCCTATGGAAGATAGTACTTCCTTTAAGGATCTTTTAGATAGGAAGCTTGAATCTTATCTAAGGAAAGCCTATTTATATTCAGGTCATCTTCTCAGACCTGCAATTTCTTTGGCTGATGTTGCGGCTGCTGATATGACATCTAAGTCTAGATTACTATCTCTTTCTTTCCAAGGTAATAATTTATTTGGTTCTCAGCTGGATTCTATTATTTCAACTATTACTGAAGAAAGGTAGTTTTTCTGCCTCAGGATAAAAAATCTAAGGGTAAACCTAAGCCTTCTAACTGTTTTCGTTCCTTTCGTCAGAATATGGAACAAAAATCTAATCCTTCCCCCAAGGAATCTGTTTACAATTGGAAGCCTTCCTCAAATTGGAATAAATCCAAGCCATTTAAGAAACCAAAGTCAGCCCCTAAATCCGCATGAAGGTGCGGCCCTCATTCCAGCTCAGCTGTTGGGGGGCAGATTAAGGTTTTTCAAGACTTTTTGGATAAATTCTCTCAAGGGTATCACATAGGATTCAGAGTAAGACCTCCTGTGAGAAGATTTTTTCTCTCACGTATCCCAGCGAATCCAGTAAAAGCTCAGGCTTTCCTGAAGTGTGTTTCAGACCTGGAGTCTTCAGGGGTAATCATGCCAGTTCCTTTTCAGGAACAAGGTCTGGGGTTTTATTCAAATCTATTCATTGTCCCAAAGAAGGAAAATTCATTCAGGCCAGTTTTGGATTTGCCTTTTGTTCAGCAAGGACATTATATGTCTACAATAGACTTGCAGGATGCATACCTTCATATTCCGATTCATCCAGAACATTATCAGTTCCTGAGATTCTCTTTTCTAAACAAGCATTACCAATTTGTTGCTCTTCCATTTGGCCTAGCAACAGCTCCAAGAATCTTTTCAAAGGTTCTAGGTGCCCTACTCTCTGTGATCAGAGAACAGGGTATTGCGGTGTTTCCTTATTTGGACGATATCTTGGTACTAACTCAGTCTTTACGTTCTGCAGAATCTCACACAAATCAACTAGTGTTGCTTCTTCGAAAACATGGTTGGAGGATCAATTTACCAAAAAGTTATTTAATTCCTCAGACACAAGGGTCACCTTTTTAGGTTTCCAGATAGATTCAGTGTCCATGACTCTGTCTCTAATAGACAAGAGACGCTTGAAATTGGTTGCAGCTTGTCGGCACCTTCAGTCTCAGTCATTCCCTTCAGTGGCTATGTGCATGGAAGTTTTAGGCCTCATGACTGCAGCATCGGACGCGATTCCTTTTGCTCATTTTCACATGAGACCTCTCCAGCTTTGTATGCTAAATCAGTGGTGCAGGGATTATACAAAGATATCACAATTAATATCCTTAAATCCCAATGTACAACGCTCTCTGATGTGGTGGTTAAATCACCAATGTTTAGTTCAATTGGCTTCTTTTGTTTGACAACCTGGACTGTGATAACTACAGATGCAAGTCTTTCGGGTTGGGGAGCTGTTTGGGGATCTCTGACTGTTCAAGGAGTTTGGAAATCTCAATAGGCGAAATTACCAATCAATATTTTAGAACTCCGTTCAATTTTCAGAGCTCTTCAGTTTTGGACTCTGTTGAAGAGAGAACCGTTCATTTGCTTGCAGACAGACAATATCACAACTGTGGCATATGTCAATCATCAAGGTGGGACTCACAGTCCTCAAGCTAAGAAAGAAGTATCTTGGATATTTGCTTGGGCGGAATTCAGCTCCTATCTAATATCTGTGGTGCATGTCCCAGGTGTAGACAATTGGGAAGCGGATTATCTCAGTCGTCAAAATTTACATCCAGGAGAGTGGTCTCTCCATCCAGATGTGTTTTCTCAGATTGTTCAGATGTGGGGTCTTCCAGAGATAGATCTGATGGCCTCTCACCTAAACAAGAAACTTCCCAGATACCTGTCCAGGTCCAGGGATGTTCAGGCGGAAGCAGTGGATGCGCTAACCATTCCATGGAATTATCATCTTGCTTACATCTTCCCGCCTCTAGTTCTTCTTCCAAGAGTGATTTCCAAAATCATCATGGAACAATCGTTTGTGTTGCTGGTGGCTCCAGCATGGCCACACAGGTTTTGGTATGCGGATCTTGTTCGGATGTCCAGTTGCCAACCTTGGCCATTTCCATTAAGGCCAGACTTACTGTCTCGAGGTCCATTTTTCCATCAGGATCTCAAATCATTAAATTTGAAGGTATGAAAATTGAATGCTTAGTACTAAGTCATAGAGGTTTCGCTGACTCAGTGATTAATACTATGTTACAAGCTCGTAAATCTGTTTCCAGGAAGATTTACTATCGAATTTGGAAGACTTACATTTCATGGTGTTCTTCTCATAAATTTTCTTGGCATTGTTTTAGAATTCCTAGAATTTTACAGTTTCTTCAGGATGGTTTGGATAAAGGTTTGTCTGCAAGTTCCTTGAAGGGACAAATCTCTGCTCTTTCAGTTTTATTTCACAGAAAGATGGCTAAACTTCCTAATATTCACTGTTTTGTACAGGCTTTAGTTCGAATTAAGCCTGTCATTAAATCAATTTCTCCTCCTTGGAGTCTACATTTGTTTTTGAAGGCGTTACAGGCTCCTCCATTTGAGCCTATGCATTCTTTGGACATTAAACTACTTTCTTGGAAAGTGTTGTTCCTTTTGGCTATCTCTTCTGCTAGAAGAGTTTCTGAGCTATCTGCTCTTTCTAGTGAATCTCCTTTTCTGATTTTTCATCAGGATAAGGCGGTTTTGCAGACTTCTTTTCAATTTTTACCTAAGGTTGTGAATTCTAACAACATTAGTAGAGAAATTGTTGTCCCTTCTTTGTGTCCTAATCCAAAGAATTCTTTGGAAAGATCCTTACATTCTTTGGATGTGGTAAGAGCTTTGAAATATTATCTTGAAGCTACTAAAGATTTCAGAAAGACTTCTAGTCTATTCGTTTTATTTTCTGGTCCTAGGAAAGGTCAGAAAGCTTCTGCTATTTCCTTGGCTTCTTGGTTAAAGCTTTTGATTTGTCAAGCTTATTTGGAGTCGGGTAAGATCCCGCCTCAGAGAATTACAGCTCATTCTACTAGGTCAGTCTCCACTTTGTGGGCTTTTAAGAATGAAGCTTCTGTTGATCAGATTTGCAAAGCAGCAACTTGGTCTTCTTTGCATACATTTACTAAATTCTACCGTTTGGATGTATTTGCTTCTTCAGAAGCAGTTTTTGGTAGAAAAGTCAACTGGGAATACATGTTCGCAGTCATTAATAGAATGGGCATTAGAGGACCTTTTACTGATGCTTTAAAAATAATTAAAAATAATTTATTCCACACCTGACGCGTATATTAGGCTCTCAGGGTATCAGTCATCACAAATCCAAATTCGAAATGGAACCAGGCAGGGGTGCCCTTTGTCTCCCCTGTTGTTTGCAATGTGCATTGAACCACTGGCAGTAGTAATTCGAGATAATCCAGATGTGGCGGGACTTAAGGTAGAAGCTATAGAATATAAAATATCTCTCTTTGCGGATGATGTCATCCTCACAGTCACGAAGCCTCTTCTGTCTCTCCCAGTAATTTATTCTACAATAAATAAATTCAGTCTGCTATCAGGATATAAGATTAATGAAAGCAAATGTGAGGCCCTTAGCACTCATCTCCCACACACAACAAAAAAACTGATAGAAATAAATTTTGGATTTACTTGGGTCAAATCATCCCTTAAATATCTAGGAGTCAACCTCACCAGTGATGTGAATAAATTGTATAAGGAAAATTATATCCCCATATTCTCGCAGATTAAGGAACTCCTACTTAGGTGGGCTAAATTTAAGTTATCATTTTATGGAAGGATCGTATCAATCAAAATGACAGTACTCCCCAAACTATTGTACTTATTTAGAACTCTCCCAATATCCATCCCAATTGCTGAACTACCTATTTTACAAAAAGAAATTCTAAAATTTATTTGGCAAGGACAACGAGCAAGAATAAATAAACAGAATCTAATGCGACATAAGAGAAATGGAGGGATTGGTTTACCAAACCTGGTTTCATATTACTACGCAGCAAGAATGGCACAGACCACACAGTGGTACATGATGAGCCAATCACCTCAATGGGTGCAATTAGAAAAATATATATTAGAGGTAGGAAGATTAGACACCATTCTCTGGGCCACAAAACAACATAGACCAGGACATATCAAAGAATATGTCTCGATTAGTCATACGACCTATATCTGGGATAAATTGACCAAAGCCTTTCCCTTAGTCAATATTAGATCAAGATTGACCCCATTGGTTCCTATCACCTCACTCATTAGCACACATACTCAGAAGAAGTGGGAAAACAAAAGTCTCTACCGTATAGCGGACGCATTTATTAACAATAAAATATTGACCTTCTCCCAATACAGAGCATTGGGAACCCCTGAACAAATGAATGGTACCACTATCTACAACTTACATCTAGGATAAGAGAATTAATGGTACCCAACATACCCCCTAACAATACTGCATTAGAAACAATATGCCTAGCAAAAAACTATAAGAGGGGGCTGATTGCTTTACTATATCCGACATTTAGTGAGGGGACTGGCAATAAGAAAAGTTCTTTTATGACTAAGTGGGAACAAGAATTGAATCAGACTTGGACACTAGAGACCTGGTTGACAAATCTCGACAGAGGCTTATCATTTTCTCCAAATGCAATATTAAAAGAGAATTATATCAAGGTGACATTTAAATGGTACATGTACCCCACCAGATGGACCAAGACACAGGCAGAGGGCACCCATAGGTGTTATAGGGGATGCAAGGAAGATGGGACATATTTGCATATGTGGTGGCAGTGGGAGAAAGTTAAAAAGTTATGGGATTTAACCTCAGCATTTCTAAGTACTATTCTTGAGACTGAGATCGACTTATCCCCAGAGCAAGCTCTATTACACTTTCCCACAGGAGGCAATATCAAAAGACACCACAAAAAGATAGCAATGATATGTACTGTAGTACAGATCTCAATAGCGAGATTTTGGAGGGTAGATCCCCCCATATTTGATTATGTCAAGAAGAGAATTGAATATCATTATAGTATGGCCAGTGCCTCAGCAACTATACTAAACACTAGAAACCAATTTATCCAACAACGGGAACCCTATATAATGTATATAGAAATGGTTAATAGAACTAGAACCTTAACCAATTAGTTAACACCCATAGTTATGATATTAAGGAATATAGGCTCGAGTTTGCAATGGTTTAGACCACCGAGGTGGTGGGCTAGAGTTTATCCCACGAAATCTAAAGAAGAAATAAAACAAGAAATAAATCCATGTGTTTTGTATTAATTAAGCACTACTGAAGAAAATACATTTGTAGACTGTATTGTTTATGTATTTAAGTTTTATTGTTGTTGTTGTTGATGAAATTTTTACATTTTGTGAAAATAAATAAAAAGATTTCAACAAAAAAAATACAAATTACGCATTTCACCATTATTGAAATATAGCATCTTTCAACACGAGATTCACATCTATGTAAAGTTGAATAGAATTTCACGCACTAGCACACAATCGATGTGCATTGTTGGGATCATAAATACTGTCAGGTTAGGAAATGTCCAGAAGAAGACCCAAATGCTAGGGCAAACTTAAACTACACCCTTGCTCTCTGAGTTTAATCCAGGACGTGACCCCACGACAACCTCCAAAAAACAGTGTACTCACGATATGGAGCAGGGTTAGCCTGTGCCAAAGTAATTCAAGATATCAGCCAGATAGACTTCAAATAAGCAACTGGTTTCAGGAAATGTCTTCCACAGAATCAGGAGAGCAGGGATAGTCCACTTATACTCAGACAGAAGAAGGGTAAAACAGGAAACAGTTAATGCAGGAGTAGGTAATTTGTTATCAGGCAGTTTGAGGGTTAACACTGTGTAGACAGTCTTTGCAGAGTATGCAACAGGTAATCAGGCAGTTTGAGGGTTAACACTGTGAAGACATCTGCAGAGTATGCAACAGGTAATCAGGCAGTTTGAGGGTTAAAACTGTGTAGACAGTCTTTGCAGAGTATGCAACGGGTAATCAGGCAGTTTGAGGGTTAACACTGTGTAGTCAGAAATTGCAGAGTTAACAACATGTAATCAGGTAGTTTGAAGGTTAACACTGTGTTGTCAGAACTTGCAGAGATAGCAACAGGTAATCTGGTAGTTTGAAGGTTAACACAGATTAATCAGTACTTGTTGATATTGGCAACAGGATATCAAGCAGTTTGAAGGTTTACACTGAATAATTGTATTTGCAGAGTTTGGAAACAGGTAAACATGCAGATTGAAGGTTTCACAGAAATAACAGTATTTCAATAGTTTGGCAGTACACAGAGTAGTCAGAATTTGCAGCAGGTAAACAGGCAGTTTGAAAGTTTCACAAAACAAACAGTACTTGCATTGTTGGAGACAGGTAATCAGGAGGTTGAAGGTTAATCCAGCATAGTAAGTCCTTGAAGAGATTGGCAACAGAAAAGCAGCAGTTAGAGAGATTCCAAAGCGAATTCCTAACAGAAGTCACAAAGTTAAACAAACGGGCACTGGAGAAACAGGAAGCCCGGAATAAAAAGCCTGGTTGTGACATCATCAGGAAGGGGTGGCTCAGACACCTGTCAATCAAGCACACAGAGAGGACTGCAGAGCTTCCCAGCAGCCGAGCGTAACAAATACATTTAATAGAACACTGTCAATACTTTACAATGAGTCACAATATTTATTGAATAAACAATGAATCTTTACAATCTTTACTTTTTGGAATCTAAAATATTTGTAAACTTTTATTACAGAACTTGATCAATATTAAACATCCAAATGTGTAATAAACATTTACTAATGTGACGATTATATTTACTATCGTGAGTAAAAATGTAGTTCAAATGCCAACCAAAAATATTAATATTTAACGGATTCCGTATATTATATATGCGTCACATATATACGCATACCATTCTCATAAATTCTAATTTATTCTGCATGCCAAATGTAGTAACAACACCCCCAGGAGGTATGTGTATGGAAGTTACAAATATATTAATCCACGAACCATTAAGTAACGGCCAATCAGAGATCATCACACAAACATGACTTGACTCAGTATGGCCTCACAGACATGTAAAAAAAATTACAGTATTTTATCCAATCAGATGTACAGATAACATGTCCCATGGTGCATTTCATGTTTACTTCCCCATATAAAAGTCCATTACATGTAGCCATTTTTGTTAGTTCTCTAATACCTGTCGGTTTTATATATACATAAAGAAGATGTTCTTTACAAAGAACTAGATGAAAGTAATAAAAGAAAGCTAGAAAGACTTGATAAAATAATTGAAATAAAGAAAAAGAATAAATTCTTAAGGGACTTTCAAGAGTCAAATTTGGAAAATCAGGAATTAATTAACGATAGTGAAAAAGAGAACGAAGTCTGGGAAGATACCCCAGTAACCACTCCCTGTACCCCTATAGAATCATCATCAAGAAGGGAGGGTATATTATCCACACATAAAAGAGAAAATAAACCTAAAATCAAAAATAAAACAAACACCCTACCACGGAGAAAAAATAGTGTTCAATTCATAGAAAGAGAGAGAATACCTAATACACAGAATTTCCACCAATATGCAAATAGGTCCAATTATCGAGAGAGAGAGTACGATTCCCTTAGGAACCCACACAATAGGGACTACAGGGATAACAGACATCATTACACTTACAATGATCATAGAAGAAACGACAATTCTAATTACTATGACCATGATTATAGATAGGATACAATCAGTCAAAAAACTTCAGATCCCACTTCCATCCACAAAAACAAAAAGCCCCCCTTTCTTTCATGTAATTAGCAAGAGTCCATGAGCTAGTGATGTATGGGATATACATTCCTACCAGGAGGGGCAAAGTTTCCCAAACCTTAAAATGCCTATAAATACACCCCTCACCACACCCACAATTCAGTTTTACAAACTTTGCCTCCTATGGAGGTGGTGAAGTAAGTTTGTGCTAGATTCTACGTTGATATGCGCTCCGCAGCAGGTTGGAGCCCGGTTTTCCTCTCAGCGTGCAGTGAATGTCAGAGGGATGTGAGGAGAGTATTGCCTATTTGAATGCAATGATCTCCTTCTACGGGGTCTATTTCATAGGTTCTCTGTTATCGGTCGTAGAGATTCATCTCTTACCTCCCTTTTCAGATCGACGATATACTCTTATATATATACCATTACCTCTGCTGATTTTTGTTTCAGTACTGGTTTGGCTTTCTACAACATGTAGATGAGTGTCCTGGGGTAAGTAAGTAAGCTTATTTTCTGTGACACTCTAAGCTATGGTTAGGCACTTTTTTATAAAGTTCTAAATATATGTATTCAAACATTTATTTGCCTTGACTCAGGATGTTCAACATTCCTTATTTTCAGACAGTCAGTTTCATACTTGGGATAAATGCATTTGTTTCAATCATTTTTTCTTACCTTAAAAAATTTGACTTTTTCCCTGTGGGCTGTTAGGCTCGCGGGGGCAGAAAATGCTTCTTTTTATTGCGTCATTCTTGGCGCAGACTTTTTTGGCGCAAAATTTTTTTTCTGTTTCCGGCGTCATACGTGTCGCCGGAAGTTGCGTAATTTTTTTGACGTTTTTTTTGCGTCAAAAATGTCGGCGTTCCGGATGTGGCGTCATTTTTGGCGCCAAAAGCATTTAGGCGCCAAATAATGTGGGCGTCTTTTTTGGCGCTAAAAAATATGGGCGTCATTTTTGTCTCCACATTATTTAAGTCTCATTATTTATTGCTTCTGATTGCTAGAAGCTTGTTCACTGGCATTTTTTTTCCCATTCCTGAAACTGTCATTTAAGGAATTTGATAAATTTTGCTTTATATGTTGTTTTTTTCTTTTACATATTGCAAGATGTTCCACGTTGCAACTGAGTCAGAAGATACTTCAGGAAAATCACTGCCCAGTGCTGGAGCTACCAAGCTAAGTGTATCTGCTATAAACTTTTGGTATCTGTTTCTCCAGCTGTTGTTTGTATTGCATGTCATGTCAAACTTATTAATGCAGATAAAATTTCCTTTAGTACTGTTACATTACCTGTTGCTGTTCCGTCAACATCTAATTTTCAGAGTGTTCCTGATAACATAAGAGATTTTATTTTTTAAATCCATTAAGAAGGCTATGTCTGTTATTTCTCCTTCTAGTATACATAAAAGTCTTTTAAAACTTCTCTTTTTTCAGATTAATTTTTAAATGAACATCATCATTCTGATACTGATAATGGTTCTTCTGGTTCAGAGGTTTCTGTCTCAGAGGTTGATGCTGCTAAATCTTTTTATTTGTTCAAGATGGAATTTATTCGTTCTTTACTTAAAGAAGTATTAATTGCATTAGAAATAGAGGATTCTGGTCCTCTTGATACTAAATGTAAACGTTTAAATAAGGTTTTTAAATCTCCTGTAGTTATTCCAGAAGTATTTTCTCTCCCTGATGCTATTTCTGAAGTAATTTCCAGGGAATGGAATAATTTGGGTAATTCATTTACTCCTTCTAAACGTTTAAGCAATTATATCCTGTGCCATCTGACAGATTAGAGTTTTGGGACAAAATCTCTAAGGTTAATGGGGCTGTCTATACTCCTGCTAAACGTACTACTATTCCTATGGCAGATAGTACTTCATTTAAGGATCCTTTAGATAGGAAGATTGAATCCTTTCTAAGAAAAGCTTACTTATGTTCAGGTAATCTTCTTAGACTTGCTATATTTTTAGCGGATGTTGCTGCAGCTTCAACTTTTTGGTTAGAAGCTTTAGCGCAACAAGTAACAGATCATAATTTTATAGCATTATTATTATTCTATAACATGCTAATAATTTTATTTGTGATACCATCTTTTGATATCATTAGAGTTGATGTCAGGTATATGTCTCTAGCTATTTTAGCTAGAAAAGCTTTATGGCTTAAAACTTGGAATGCTGATATGTCTTCTAAGTCAACTTTGCTTTCCCTTTCTTTCCAGGGTAATAAATTATTCGATTTTCAGTTGGATTCTATTATCTCAACTGTTACTGGAGGGAAGGGAACTTTTTTACCAAAGGATAAAAAAATCTAAGGTAAATTTAGGTCTAATAATCATTTTTGTTCCTTTCCTCACAACGAGGAACAAAAGCCTGATCCTTCATCCTCAGGAGCGGTATCAGTTTCGAAACCATTTCCAGTTTGGAATATATCCAAGCCTTATAGAAACCTGTAGCCAGCTCCTAAATACCCATGAAGGTGCGGCCCTCATTCCAGCTCAGCTGGTATGGGGCAGTTTACGTTTTCTTTTAAGGTACAGAATTGGCTTCAAGTTAAGGCCTCCTGCAAAGAGATTTTTTTCTTTCCCGTGTCCCAGTAAACACAGCAAAGGCTCAGCATTTCTGAAATGTGTTTCAGATCTAGAGTTGGCTGGAGTAATTATGCCAGTTCCAGTTCTGGAACAGGGGCTGGGGTTTTATTCTATCTCTTCATTGTACCAAAGAAGGTCAATTCCTTCAGACCAGTTCCGGATCTATCTATATTGAATCGTTATGTAAGGATACCAACATTCAAGATGGTAACTGTAGGACTACCCTGCCTTTTGTTTAGCAAGGGCATTATATGTCTACAATAGATTTACAGGATGCATATCTGCATATTCCGATTCATCCAGATCACTTTTAGTTTCTGAGATTCTCTTTTTAGACAAGCATTACCAGTTTTGTGGCTCTACCGTTTGGCCTAGCGTCAGCTCCAAGAATTTTTTTCAACGGTTCTCGGTGCCCTTCTGTCTGTAATCAGAGAACAGGGTTTTGGTATTTCCTTTTTTGGACGATATCTTGGTACTTGCTCAGTCTTCCACATTTTCGCAGAATTTCATACGAATCGACTTGTGTTGTTTCTTCAAGATCATGGTTGGAGGATCAATTTACCAATCAGTTCATTGTTTCCTCAGACAAGGGTAACCTTTTTAGGTTTCCAGATAGATTCAGTGTCTATGACTCTGTCCTTGTCAGATAAGAGAAGTTTAACATTGATATCAGCTTGTCAAAACCTTCAGTCACAATCATTCCCTTTGGTAGCCTTATGCATGGGAAATTTTAGGTCTTAGGACTGCCGCATCGGATGCGATCTCCTTTGCTCATTTTCACATGCGACCTCTTCAGCTCTGTATGCTGAACCAGTGGTGCAGGGATTACACAAAGATATCTCAATTAATATCTTTAAACCGATTATACGACACTCTATGACATGGTGGACAGTTCACCATCGTTTAGTTCAGGGGGCTTCTTTGTTCTTCTGACCTGGACTATAATCTCAACAGATGCAAGTCTTACAGGTTGGGGAGCTGTGTGGGGGTCTCTGACGGCACAAGGGGTTTGGGAATCTCAGGAGGTGAGATTACCGATCAATATTTTTGAACTCCGTGCAATTTTCAGAGCTCTTCAGTCTTGGCCTCTTCTGAAAAGAGAGTTGTTCATTTGTTTTCAGATAGACAATGTCACAGCTGTGGCATACATCAATCATCAAGGAGGGACTCACAGTCCTCTGGCTATGAAAGAAGTATCTCGAATTTTGGTTTGGGCGGTATCCAGCTCCTGTCTAATCTCTGCGGTTCATATCCCAGGTATAGACAATTGGGAAGCGGATTATCTCAGTCGCCAAACGTTGCATCCGGGCGAATGGTCTCTTCACCCAGAGGTATTTCTTCAGATTGTTCAAATGTGGGAACTCCCAGAAATAGATCTGATGGCTTCTCATCTAAACAAGAAACTTCCCTGGTATCTGTCCAGATCCTGGGATCCTCGGGTGGGGGCAGTGGATGCATTATCACTTCCTTGGAAGTATCATCCTGCCTATATCTTTCCGCCTCTAGTTCTTCTTCCAAGAGTATTCTCCAAGATTCTAAGGAATGCTCGTTTTGTCCTGCTGGTAGCTCCAGCATGGCCTCACAGGTTTTGGTATGCGGATCTTGTCCGGATGGCCTCTTGCCAGCTGCGGACTCTTCCGTTAAGACCAGACTTTCTGTCGCAAGGTCCTTTTTTTCCATCAGGATCTCAAATCCTTAAATTTTAAGGTATAGAGTTTGAACGCTTGATTCTTGGTCAAAGAAGGTTTCTCTGACTCTGTGTTTAATACTATGTGACAGGCTCGTAAATCTGTATCTAGTGAGATATATTATAGAGTCTGGAAGACTTATATTTCTTAGTGTCTTTCTCATCATTTTTTCTTGGCATTCTTTTTGAATACCGAGAATTTTTCAGTTTCTTCAGGATGGTTTAGATAAAGGTTTGTCCGCAAGTTCCTTGAAAGGACAAATCTCTGCTCTTTCTGTTCTTTTTTCACAGAAGGATTGCTAATCTTCCTGATATTTCATTGTTTTGTACAAGCTTTGGTTCGTATAAAACCTGTCATTAAGTCAATTTCTCCTCCTTGGAGTTTGAATTTGGTTCTGGGGGCTTTTCAAGCTCCTCCTTTTGAACCCATGCATTCTTTGGTCGTTATATTACTTTCTTGGAAAGTTTTGTTTCTTTTGGCCATCTCTTCTGCCAGAAGAGTCTCTGAATTATCTGCTCTTTCTTGTGAGTCTCCTTTTCTGATTTTTCATCAGGATGAGGCGGTGCTGCGAACTTCTTTTGAATTTTTTACCTAAGGTTGTGAATTCTAACAACCTTAGTAGAGAAATTGTGGTTCCTTCATTATGTCCTAATCCTATGAATTCTAGGAGAAATCATTGCATTCTTTGGATGCTGTTAGAGCTTTGTATTAATTGTCCTCTTTTCCGGTTCTAGAAAAGGCCAGAAAGCTTCTGCCATTTCTTTGGCATCTTGGTTGAAATCTTTATTTCATCATGCTTATGTCGAGTCGGGTAAAACTCCGCCTCTAAGGATTACAGTTCATTCTACTAGTTCAGTTTCTACTTCCTGGGCGTTTAGGAATGAAGCTTCGATTGATCAGATTTGCAAAGCAGCAACTTGGTCCTCTTTGCATACTTTTTCTAAATTCTACCATTTTGATGTGTTTTCTTCTTCTGAAGCAGTTTTTGGTAGAAAAGTACTTCTGGCAGTGGTTTCAGTTTGAATCTTCTGCTTATGTTTTTCATTAAACTTTATTTTGGGTGTGGATTATTTTCAGCAGGAATTGGCTGTCTTTATTTTATCCCTCCCTCTCTAGTGACTCTTGTGTGGAAAGATCCACATCTTGGGTAGTCATTATCCCATACGTCACTAGCTCATGGACTCTTGCTAATTACATGAAAGAAAACATAATTTATGTAAGAACTTACCTGATAAATTCATTTCTTTCATATTAGCAAGAGTCCATGAGGCCCGCCCTTTTTTGTGGTGGTTATGATTTTTTTGTATAAAGCACAATTATTCCAATTCCTTATTTTATATGCTTTCACACTTTTTTCTTATCACCCCACTTCTTGGCTATTCGTTAAACTGAATTGTGGGTGTGGTGAGGGGTGTATTTATAGGCATTTTAAGGTTTGGGAAACTTTGCCCCTCCTGGTAGGAATGTATATCCCATACGTCACTAGCTCATGGACTCTTGCTAATATGAAAGAAATGAATTTATCAGGTAAGTTCTTACATAAATTATGTTTTTAGGAAATTTTCAAAATATAGAAGGAGGATCCAATCAAAATTGGACCCCAATAAACCAAAGAAAACGAAAAGAACAAAACGAGGAAATAGAGGGGGACAATTGTTTAGACATAGAAAACCAAAGAAAAAAATCAAAACAAGATTCAATGCAGAGAATTAGTAAAAATCTTCAACCTTTCAAAATACCAATTTACAGAAACTCAATTAAATGTTCTAAGAAAGGGCCTAAAATTTGCACCTGTAAAGGGACCAAATTATTTCACTCTTTTCATTGATTTATACAAATTTATAAGAAAATTAACCTTACAGAGACATTTTGAAAAGAGTAAAAAAGATAGAGTCCAAACACCTATAGAACACCCCACAACTTTAACAGATGGGGATTTGCAAGCACTTATTGCACTAGAAGAACTAGAAAATGAGTCAAAAACTATAAATAACACACTACAGTCACAGAAAGACATACATTCAAATCTAAAACCACCATCTATTTTTTTCCCAGTACAATCTAAAGGGAATTGTATTCCAACTTTTTATGACTTGGTTTCAAATGATCTAACGGACCTCTGAAATAATTATAAAATAAAAAAAAGATAACCTACGTGAGGCAGACAAGGGGGGAGGCTTGGTTCTTCAAAACCGTTCAGATTATTTAAAGGAAGCCTTTAACCTCTTAGGGGACAAAAAGGTATACTTAAAATTGAAAGGTGATCCAAGAAAATCTTTTTTAAGAGAATATACACACCTTCTGGACGATGCCAAATTTAATGGGATTCTAAATTAACAAAAATTTAAATATTTAAACCACCTTTATCCCAAAACTGCAACATTCTATCACCTTCCGAAGGTGCATAAAAGCACCATAAACCCCCCGGGGAGACCGATAGTCTCCAGTATAAACTCGCTCACAGCAAGGTTATCTGAATATGTGGACTACTATATCAATCCACTAGTCCCCCAACTAAAATCCTATTTAAAAGATACTATGGATACGATTAAAAAAATTGAACAAACTAAATGGAACCCTCTGTATAGATGGGTTACTATGGACCAGTGACGTGCAGTCACAGGAGGCAGGTGAGGCAGCGCCTCCCCTGGCCAATCTATGTAATTACAGGCAGCATTTATTTAAAATAAAAAAATTATTATTATTTTTTTCATATTTTTTTTTTTTATAAAATAAGGTGACCCCCCCTACCCCCCACCCCTCCACCAAAATCATGATTCCGTGTGTAAATTTTATTAAAACCGACTCACTGTTTGTTTATACATCAATACATTCATATTGCGCAAGACAAGGACAGCCGGCTGTCCTTGCATTGCGCAATATGAATGCATTGACTACTGTGGAAGTGTATGGGACGCTGAGAGACTGCCACCAGAGGAGAAAAGGTGCTAATGCAGTGCTCTCCAATGCGCCCCATACGCTTCCACAGGAGGCTAGCCTCCGTCCTGGCCGCCTCTCACGTCTCACTACTAGTCTGACTCTCAGCCAATCAGATTCAGAATTCAGAACTCATCTGAATCTGACTGGGGCTGGCTGTCTCTGAGTGCCGGGCGGGAATTAAATAGATCCTTCCGTGTGCGGTCACGTGTCTCAGAGCAGCTCAACGCAGAGTAGACTAGAGTCAGACGTGGAGTGGTCTGTGGAAAGCCCTGGGTCCGGTCCAGTGGGAGACTCTGGAAAGCACGGCAGACTGGCAGCAGCAGTGTCACAGCCAGTGACTACCAAGGGAAGAAGAATGGAGTGGAAGGTAAGTTAAAGCTTCACACACAACTCATTGCTTTGTTTATAAGTTGTATTATCTGCATGATTGATTGACACTTGTAAAGGTACAGAATAACTACTTTATATATATAAATAAATTATAATCCTTTCTTCACCATTATCTGTTTATATCTCTTCAAGGCTTTAAAATA